>NW_026614632.1:0-154369 GCF_030052815.1 Hevea brasiliensis
TATTGTTGATAAAGGAAAACTTATAATTAATTTTAAGTTTTTAGATATAAATAAATATTTTATGTTTTATGTTATTAATAAAAAGTATTTTAACAAAATTGAAATGTGTTAATTAAAATGTTAAAATTATAAATAAAAATACAAAAGTATTAATAATATTATTTTCTAAGTTAAATAAAAAGGATAATATGGTCAAAATAAAAATAAAATCAAATCACTATCAATCAGAAACAATTTCAAAATAGAGTCGATATAATCGCACCGATGGGTATCATATCGCCACCCATCGCCTATCGCCTTTATTTTTAAAACTTACCAAACACTTCTAGTTCAATGCTTTGGGTGTCAATCGCCTATCACCGCACTCAACAGTGAACCAAACACCCCTAACAAAAACGGTTTCCTACTCTTATTGCCATGCATCCGAAGATTAAAGAAACTGTTCTAACCTTTGTCATCTTTCAGAGCTTCAAGGTAGTTGAACCAAAACCTCAGGCCAAGGTAAACAACACACCATCAGAGCATCTCAAAAATGTGGAAGAAGGAGGGGCAACCTCTGCAACCCATTCTCGCCTCATGCTAACTTTGAACCTAATGAGGTAATAATCACCCCTAAGCAAAAACCCTTACACCATCAAACCCAAAAGAAAGCACCAATGCTTGATTTGCCCTTAGTCCATTAAAATTGAACTCAATAAATAGAACTGCATTCACGGTAAGACACCCACTCGTTGCTGTAAGGCCTACAATCTTCGCAAGTTTCTCGAATACCCTCTCAACTTAGCATAGTCTTGCAAGCAACAAAACAAACCTAAAACAATATATACAACCCCACCAGATTAAGGGAGTGTTACACAATATCTAGAGAGGGTGAAGGAGAGCCATCCTCCACCCATAGGCAGAGAGAGTTGATGAACCCCGCACGACTAGACCCAGTGTCTTAGAAGAAAGGAAAAACTCGAGAAATTTTCTCTCTAAACAAAGAGAGAGGGAGATTTTTTGTTGTAATTTTATTTAAAAATGTTCATGTAGTAATGACATAATAAAAATAAGTAAAACAATGTCACTAATACCATGACAACCTAATATCAAAAAGAAAAAAAAATAGAGTTTTACACACATTATATATTAATATGATTATGTATGATTATCAAATACATTACAGTAATTATAGTGTTGTACTGTTAATTTTTTAATTTTATAAATAATATAAAAAATAAAAAATATTTTAGTCCGTATAAAAATTGATCCCATCGTTTCTATTTTTATATATATTATAGATAAATACATATGAATGTAATATTTTATTTTATTTTTCTTAAGGAAAACACACACAAAACAAGAACACACTCCTTATTAAAATTGTGATAATTTTAATATATATTCATTTTTATTGTGTTATTTAATGTTTATTTAATTAAACATGCCACTATTATAAGCTTGATTTTGTGTAAAAATTAGTTTAATAACCATTAAACTAAATATTTTATATCTAAATTCATACACTTATGCACACATTAATTTATTCTACACATACTTTGATATAAATATTTAATTTAATATTATTAAATTTATTTTCATATAAAATCAAATTCATACTTGTCAAAAAAAAAATCAAATTTATATTACATATATCCTTTAATTAAATCATTTTTACTATATATATATATATATATATATATATATATATATATATATATATATATATATATAAAATCAAACAAATTGTACTTATAAGGCATTTTATGTTTATTTTAATATTATATAATTTATGTAAATAGTATAATAATTACCTACTCGTATAGTCTGACTTAATGAAACATCTTAAAATCTGTTACTTTGTAAAAATGTAAAGAGTATTAACTAACACAATAATCTCGCCATTGAGTTATCTTCGCTTAGTGCTAATATCCAACATTTACTATCGTGTTAAAAGTTTAAACGATTAATAGAGTCGCAATTCAAACTCTTTATAGTATAATAATTCAAAGGTTATAGGTTGAAGAGATTTGGGTATGATATTTACCCACTGAACTGTATTCACTTGATGCCAATAGATCTCCACCTATAAAACTAGTTGTTTATGAAAGAGAAAAGAAAATTATTTATCCTATTTATTTAATTAATTGAGAAAGTTGACCTTTTAAATTTGTAGATGTTAAGAATAACAAGTGATTAAAGATGGGTTTTGTTTCATTGAGAGGTTAATTGCCATAAAATCTAAAGATTTTTCTTTTTAAATATAAAATTGTAATTATCAATATACTTAAAAACATTAAATTAATATTTTTTTTGGACACGAAGGGAATTAAATTAATATTAATTAGAAATAATCTGATGAATTTTTTATTTTCAAAATGTAAAAAATGAAAAATTTCATCAAATTTACTCTTCTCATATTTATCATTTTTCTGGTAAAAAAAATAATTACTTTTTAATATGTTGTTTATTATTTATTATTTTGTTTATTGAGTCTTTATTAAATAAAAAACATTAAACTAATTAAATTAAATTAATTTGCTAAATAAAAAGAGGCCAGCATTTAAAAAAAATAAAAAATAAAATTTTCATTAAATGAAAAGAGAACATAATTTTTTATTATAAAATTTTATACTATTATAATTTTGTATAAAAAAATTTAAGATATATCAATTATCCAAAATATAATAACAATTATCTTAATTTAAAAAATCTGATCGTATTGATAGAGTATTTAATTTAGTCATTTAATGGAAAGCACACTCCACTTGATAGTATTCTACCATTATTAGTTGGAATTATGGTGACATGTCAAAGCTTGTAGAGTAAATAAAAGTGTACCTCAACCATTTTTAAGTTGATTTTTTTAAGATTTAATTATTTTTGGGATATAATAGAGTATACTACTCTACAATTTTTTTAAAAAAATATAATTATGTAAACAATTAAGTAAAAGAAAAAGAGACATGTATATCATTATAAGAAATTAAAAAAAATAGCTAAAAAAATTATCGATCAAATATGTCTATATTTCGTTAGTAATCAGGATTACCGATGAATTACTAACAATATTTTTTCATCCACAACTTTTGGCATAGGTAATTTTTACCAATGAAAAAATATTGTCACTAAATTTATTGATGAATTATTTTGTAGGTAAATTAGGATTTTTTTTAAAGTAATTTCATGGGAGATTGTACGCTTATAAATTATCAATTATTTATAGATAATATTTTTCGTTGGTAATTACTGACAACAACAAATTATCATAGGTAATTACTAACGATAGCTTTTCGTAACTAATTTTTGTTCCATATTTTTTAATTTAATTTTTACTTTTTAATTTAAATTAACTTTTAAATTTAATTTAATTTTTACATTTAATTTAAAATTTTAATTTAATTTTTAATTTATTTGTAATTTTTAAAATTTTTTATTATTTTTAAATCAAATATTAAATATTAATTATTTTAATTTAAATGTAAAATTATTTTTTAGTTTTTTAAGATTTAAATGACTTAAAAAAAATTATTAGTGAGGCTCAAAGTAGGCCTCACATAGTAACTATGTCACAATTAGCCTATGTTGGGAAGTATTTTTCTTTTTATAGAAAAACTTACTCATCTCCTATTTATTCACAAATAACATGAGAATTTCACATTTTTTATGATTTACCGATAAATTACTGATAAAATCGAGTTCGTTAGTAATTATCGATGAACAATTTTTGTAGATAAAAATTTTTAGACTTTTTAAATATTTTTATTTTTATTTTCTTCTTAGTATTATTGACTAAATATAGTTCGTTAATAATTATCGATGATAGATTTTTGTAGGCAATTTATTTTAAAATTTTTATTTTCTATTTCTTTTTTAATATTACCAATAAAAAAAAAAGTTTATTGGTAATTACCGACGAAAATTTTCATAGGTATTTATTTTAAAATTTTATTTTTTATTTTTTTCTTAATATTACTTATAAAAAATTAGTTCGTTAATAATTACTAATGAAAAATTTCTGTAGGTAAAATTTTTTAAGTTTTTTTAAAATTTTTTAGTTTCTATTTTCTTTTTAGTATTATTGACTAAATATGGTTCGTTGGTAATTACCGATAAAAAATTTTTGTAGGTATTTATTTTATTTTCTTCTTAATATTACCTACAAAAAAACGAGTTTATTGGTAATTACTGACGAAAAATTTTCATAAGTAAAATTTGTTAAGCTTTTTAAAATTTTTTGTTTCTATTTTCTTCTTAATATTACCGACTGAATATGTTTCGTTGATAATTATTGACAACAAAATTTCGTAGCTAAAATTTTTAAAGCTTTTTAAAATTTTTCTTTTATATTTTCTTCTTAATATTACTGACTAAATGCAGTTTATCGGTAATTATCGATGATAGATTTTTGTAGGTGATTTATTTTAAAAGTTTTATTTTCTATTTCTTTTTTAATATTACAGACCAAAATAAGTTTATTGGTAATTACCAATGAAAAATTTTCGTAAGTATTTATTTTAAAATTTTAATTTCTATTTTCTTCTTAATATTACTTACAAAAAACGAGTTCATTAGTAATTACCAACGAAAAATTTTTATAAGTAAAATTTTTTAACTTTTTAAAATTTTTCGTTCTATTTTCTTTTAGTATTATAAATTAAATATAGTTCGTTGATAATTACCGATAAAAATTTTCGTAGGTATTTATTTTAAAATTTTATTTTTATTTTTTTAATATTATCTACAAAAACGAGTTTGTTGGTATCGAATAAAAATTTTCATAGGTGAAAATTTAAAATTTTTTGTTTCTATCTTCTTCTTAGTATTACCAACTAAATATGTTTTGTTAGTATCACCGATGAAAAATTTTCATAGGTAAAATTTTTAAACTTTTAAAAGTTTTCTTTTCTATTTTTTTAGTATTACCGATCAAATATGGTTTGTTTGTAATTATCAACTAAAAATTTTCTTATGTATTTATTTTAAAATAAAGTAAAATTTTTAAGTTTTTATTTTTTAATATTACCAACTTAATACGAATTAGTCAAGAATTATCAATGAATCTTTTCACAAGAGTTACCAAAAATCTTTTGTCGGTATTTTTTATTTAGTTACTAATTTTGTGTCAATATTAGGCGCCACTTATACTTATGAAATTGCATTGTAGATAATGGGTTTGTTTGTAATTGGTCGGTAATTTTATCGGTGCAAATTGGTTTAGATTTTTTCTTTTTCCTCTCAGAAAAGTCAATAAATCATCAATAAATTACTAACGAAATTCTGTGGTCGATAATTTTTTAGTTATTTTTAAAATTTTTTATAGTGTATGATAATAATCAATTTCTTTTAACAATAATTTAAATAATTACTTTTTCAAAAAAAATTAAATGGTCCTTAATTTAATTTCTTAAATTTACTATAGTTAATTTATCCCACTATTTCCATCCATTAGAATTTTAATTTATGAATTTTTACATATTTTTAATTACATTTCTCATACTTTCATCTAAAAAAAAGCAAAAGATTAAAATTTAAAAATTTATATTTTACTTATAGATAAAATATAATAAAATATTAAAGTGTATATTTTCTTAAAGTTAATAATTATATTTTAATTTATTTTTAATTTTATATAAAAATACATAATTCTTGTAATTCTCTTTAATAAAAAGCTTGAAGATAAACGGTCACTTATCATACATGTTGTGGGTTTATAAGGTCCACCCTTTGCAGCCGCCTAATGAAGAAATTAGATACGCATTACTTGTCAACCCATTAAATAAATGAAAAGGACAATAATCATTTAATGTCAAATTATATTATATTATATTATATTGTATTAAAATATTCATTTTATCTATTTTTATTTATCACATTTTAATTTTTTTAATTATTTATTACATTTAAAAAATAAGAAGAGTTTTATTTTTTATCTTTATTAAATATAATAAATATTTATATAATGAATAATTAAATAAAATAAAAGATAATTTAATTAATTACTAATATATTTTTATAAAACTAAAGTTATATAATCATTTTCTTAATTATAGTATAAAATCTAAATACAATAGATAAAAATATACGGAGGTAGGGCACATTAACATAAATTTCAAGTCTAGCAAACCAACATTAATAAACCATCGTAAAGGCTAATTTACTATTAATAATTTTAGAAAAAATATTATTTATTATTATTTATTGCTTCTCAAATCAACTTTCTCAATAGGTTGAAAAGTCAGCAATATTTCTATGCATTATGGGCAACAAATGGTTCAAATGAATGCTTTCTTTGCACTCTTTTTATTCTTGTACTCTTTCTCTTCGATTACTTTTCAATTATTGAGCAATTAACAATAAAAATAAATTTTCTTTCAAACTAATCTATTAATTAAATTGATGTAAACATTATAGAGATTATCCAACTTCTTTTCTACCATCTAAATTTGAATATGTCAATTTTGTTTTCTTCATCAATAAAAGATAAACTTGACCGTAGGAATGATAGAAAAGCAAATGATGTTTTCATTGAAATTTTTAGACACAATGAAAATGTAATTGAAGGTGCTAATAAGTTTAGTGATAGTGAAATTGGAGACTTGACATAACCTTGCAAGTGCATATAGTTTATCTTCGCGTAAGAAAAAAAAGCTTGAAATCAATGACGTTACGGGAACAAGGCCAAGCAAAAGTAAAACTCTTAAAAGAACTAGCTAGAGAGTCTAAAAAGTTAAATTGTCTACTTAAAAATTGTCACAAATATATTAAAAAGAAGAAGATTGAGACTCAAGGATGATGATGTTAATTGCATAAATATGATGTTCTTAAAAATATAACACAAGGATAAGCTTGATTGCTATAAGCAAGGAACAAAGACTTGCTAATTTCTTTTAGGTGTATCATTATAGCATAATAGTATATAAAGAGTTATATGACGTTGTAAGTATTGATACGACATACTTATTAATCCTTATAGGATGACATTTGCAAGCACTGCCGGAGTTAATAAGCACAACCAATAAATTCTATTAGGTTGCGCACTAGCTTGTTTCTCGTGATGATGCTTATACTTAAGGGTAATTAAACATGGAAGCTAGGGCTAAAATATAAATAGTTGTATAATTATTATAATTAATAAAAAAATTATAAACTATACTTTTATCAAACAATAATCAACATTCAATATTTTTCTTTATAAATCATATATTTTACTAATTTTAAATAATTATTTAATTTCAAATTAAATTTAATTAAATTGATATACACATTATCGGAACCTAAATTAAAGTCTAGCAATCTCATCTTTCAAGCAAAACTCATTAATAAACCATTATGGAGGCTTACTAATATTCTTAGAAAAAAATATTATTTATTATTATGTATTGCTTCTCAAATCAACTTTCTCAATAGGGTGAAAAGTCAACAATATTTCTATGCATCATGGGCAACAAATGGATCAAATGAATACTTTCTTTGTACTTTCTCTTCATTTGCTTTTCAATTATTAAGCAACTAACAATAAAAACTTTTTCTTTCTTTCAAATTAATCTGTTATATAAATTGATTTAAACATTATAGAAATCATTCAACTTCTTTTCTACTACACAAAATCCAAATCAACTTGAAAATGTCAATTTTTTATCTTCCATCAATAAAAGATCAGCTTGACTGTAAGAATGATAGAAAAGAAAATGAAGTTTTCATTGAAATTTTTTATACGCAAGGAAAATATAAATGAAGGTGCCAATAAGTTGAGATAAGAGATTGTGAAATTGGAGACTTAGCATAACCATGATTTAGACCCTCATATGGCATTTAGACCCTCATATGGCTAGGTTAACATGTGTACATAAGAGTTTATCTTTGAGCATGAAAAGAAAGCTTGAAATCAATGACATTGCAGGAATAAGACCAAGCAAAAGACTCTCAAGAGTGCAAGATAGAAGGCCTAAGAAGTTAAGTTTGTCTGCCAAAAAATTATCACAAATATGTTAAAAAGAAGAAGATTGAGACTCGAGGATGATAATACTAATTGCATAAATATGATGCTTTTAAGAATTTAATATAATATAAGAATAGACTTTTTTTTTTCCTTGATTGATACAAATAACAAAGACTTACTAATTTGTTTTGGGTGCATCCTTGTAGCATAACAGTTAATGAAGAGTTTATAATGCCGTAAGTGTTGATATATGTGATATATCTCATCAATCCTTACAGAACGCCATTTGCAACTATTGTTAGAGTTAATAAGCACAACCACTCAATTCTATTAAGTAGTGCACTTGTTTCTCATGAATATGCTAATACTTTTATACGGTTTTTCAATACATGTGTAACACCCCAAAAATTTTAAATTTTAGCATTTTATGAATAATATTGATATTTTAATTTTATTTAAATTTTAAGAAATTATTTGAGATTTTTCGGATTTTAAAAATCGGGTTCGATTTTCCGAAATATAAACTTTGATGATTTTTAAAAATTAATTTAAAGACCATGTGGCAAAACTAAAAATATATTTTGAGTCTATAAATTTTTCTAAGTTTTCTAAAATTTTTTCGGTATTTTTGGACCTCGTCCCCAAGGTAGAGTAAAAATTCAAAATTTTGTATCTGAATCGAACCAATTAATCGAACGAGATCGATCGTCGAATCGGACCGCCTTTCTTTTTCTTCCTTCTTCTCCCTGCGCGTCCCTCCTCCTTTTTCCTCTCCTGCTTCTCCTCTCCTCCTCCTCCGCGCCGCCTCCTCTGCCACCCAGCCGCCGGCGCCATCCCAGCCCCAACCTCGGCCGCCGAACGCCAGAATCGGCACCGAGCGATGCGACACTCAAGCGCCGCCGCCTTCCCGCCGAATTGCCGATCCGCCACCAATCGGATCGGTCTTGTGTCTAAACTCATCTACTCGTCGAGAGCTTTCCATAGACACCAAGAACACAGAAATCCATCGCGCCGTGTGTCCAATTTTTTCCTGGAAAATTTTAGCCTGTTTTGACTTTTGGGTTAGATTTCTCACAAATAATAAACCCCACGAGAAAACCAAGAGTACCAGAGTGCTCTACTCGTCAAGAGCTTTGCGGGATATAAATTTCAAAATTTTTCGACACCGCTGGGTCCCACGAACTCGCAGATTTTTCTGAGCATTAAATGAGCTTAGAAAATTCTGTAAAAATTTTATACTAACCCCCATGTTGTGGGCTTCGTGTAGGTATCCTCAATTCGCAGAATTGACGGTTGTCCGGTGAATTTCCGCCGCATGCACCGCCATTAGAAAAGTCTCGAATTGGATCGAGGTTTTGGCTACCCCACCATTGTCGATATCCTAGCGCTGCTCGGTCGGAATCGCAAAGGTAAACCCAACCTTGCTTTTTCGTAATTTTCTAGTGCTTAAATAGGATTAAAAATCCATAAAATATTCATGGTAGTTCGTAAAATTATGATTCTTTTTACAATAGCCTAGTAATATTGCTAAGGACCACAGACAAAGTTTTAGAATTTTTAGAGCTTGTTTAGGTAGTTTTGCAAAAGATCAATTATAAGGACTAAATTAAAATTTTACATATTATGATGGATGATTGATTTAATGGGTGTGTGATGTGATTGAGTTGTGGATATATGGATTGTGAATATAGAAGTGTGTTTTGAGCCCTTTTGCAGTTGGGTAAGTCTTAGGTATATGGGAGACTGCGATTTTGCACGACTTAGACGTATTTGGTCTTTTCATGATTTGTATTGAGTCAATTGTATTCAATAATTGTAATGTAATTGTCAGGTGAGCAGGGACAGCCTTCTTCCTCCGCCCAGCCGCCACAGTGACGTTGTCAAGTCTGTGAGTAAAATATTAATTTTAATTGTAATTTCGATATTATTATATGTTCAAGCATGCCCATGCATCACTTATATGCATATATCTATGTAGTTAAACTCTAGGCACGATTTATGTTGCATTTATAACTGTGAAAGTGGCATGTGTGTTAAATAGGTAATTTTGTGCAGTCACACACCTAGTAATATCAATCATAATATATGGGAGCCGATCCTATACAACTCTCTTAAATCCAACCCGTGTCGTGTCAAGAACTGCCTGACTTTCGCTAATAAACCAAATCGGGGTCCCAAATAAGAACTCAAGCCGTGACTACCCCGAAGGATCGGGTCCTAGCGAAGATCTCACGCCGTGACTCCCCGGCCTATCCATAGCCACCACCATATCGCACGCATGCCAACGCACGCACACTGCTCCAAATGACCACAATAACATACATGGCACTTTCACAGTTATAAATACAACATAAATCATGCCTAGAGTTTAATTACATAGATATATGCATATAAGTGATGCATGGGCATGCTTGAACATATAATAATATCGAAATTACAATTAAAATTAATATTTTACTCAGACTTAACAACGCCATTGTGGCTGGGCAGAGGAAGAAGATTGTCCCGGCTCACCTGAAAATTACATTATAATTATTTAATACAATTGACTCAATACAAATCTAGAAAAGACCAAATACGTCCTAAGTCGTGCCGAAAATCCAGCAGAGTCTCCCCTATACCTAGGACCTACCCAACCTGCAAAAGGGCTCAAAACACACTTCTATATTCACAATCCATATATCCACAACTCAATCACATCACACAGCCCCTCCTGGGCCCATCAAATCAATCATCCATCATAATATGTAAAATTTTAATTTAGTCCTTATAATTGATCATTTTTGCAAAAACTGCCCAAACAAGCTCTAAAAATTCTAAAACTTTGTCCCGCGGTCCTTAGCAATATTACTAGGCTATTGCAAAAAGAATCATAATTTTCTGAACTACCACGAATATTTTATGGATTTTTAATCCTATTTAAGCACTAGAAAATTACGAAAAAGCAAGGTTCGGGTTTACCTTTGTCTATTCAACTTCGGGAACGCACTCGGGATGTCTGACAATGGAGGGGTAGCCAAAACCTCGATCAAAATTGGAGACTTTTCCAAGAGCGTCTATTCGCCGGAATTCACGCATCTTATTAACCGCCGAATTTCTGCGAATTGAGGATACCTACACGGCCCACAACACGGGGTTAGTATAAAATTTTTACTGAATTTTCTATTCTCATTTAATGTTCGAAAAACATCACAAGTTCCGTGGGACCCACCAAAAATGGTATCGAAAAATTTTGAAATTTATATCCTCGCAAGCTCTCGACGAGTGGAGTGCTCGTACTCTGCTTTTCGTGGGGTTTACGGTTTGTGAGAAATCTAACCCAAAAGTCAAAATGGGCTAAAACTTCCCGGGCAAAAATTGGACAAACCGCTCGATGGATTTCGATGTTCTTGGTGTCTATGGAAAGCTCTAGACGAGTAGAAGAGTTTAGACACAAGACCCGATCTGATTGGTAGCCGGATCGATCGAATTTCGGCCTGGAAGATGAAGCGGCGCGCTTGTGTGTCGCGTTTCTTCGCGCCGCTTTTCGCTTCAGAGGCGCCAGAGGGTCGGGACAGCTTGGGGATGGGCGCCATGAAATGGGTGGTAGGGGAGGCAGCGCGGCAAGAGGAGGAGGGAGGAGAGAGAAAATGGGAGAGGAAGAGAGGAGGGCCTGACGCGCGTGGAGAAGAAGGAAGAAAGAAAAGGCCGGTCCGATTCGATCGGTCCAATCCGGCCTGGTTCGATTCTGCGGCTCGATTTAGGATACAAAATTTTGAATTTTTATCGCTTTGGGACCAAAACGAGGTCCAAAATTTCTTAAAAAATTCTATAAAACTCAGAAAATTTTGTAGACTCCAAATATATTTTTAGTTTTGCCACATGGTCTTTAAATTAATTTTTAAAAATCATCAAAGTGTATATTTTCTAAAATCGAACCCGATTTTTAAAATCCGACAAATCTCAACTAATATCATAAAATTTAAATAAAATTAAAATATCAATATTACACATAAAATACTAAAATTTAAAATTTTTGGGGTGTTACATTCTTCCCCTTACGTAAAATTCGCCCTAATTTTACACAAGGCAGAATAAAGTACATGATTACACATTGAACAGATAAGGGTACTTGCTACGCATGTCCCGCTCTGACTCCCAGGTGCACTCTTCCACTGACTGGCTCCTCCATAAAACCTTAACCATAGGGATCTGCTTTGATCTTAACTGCCTCACTTGGTAGTCCACTATGGCTACAGGTTGCTCCTCAAACGTCAAGTTTTCTTCACTCTATTACATCCGGTTGTAGTACATGAGAAGGGGCTGGAATGTATTTCTGAGCATGGAGATGTGAAACACAAGATGAACGTGAGAAAGGTTGGGTGGTAGCTCCAACCTAGGCAATCGCTCCAACTCTATCAAGAACCTCAAAAGGTCCGATATACCGAGGTGCCAACTTGCCCTTCTTTCCAAATCTCATGACTCCTTCATTGGAGAAACCTTCAGAATACATAGTCGCCATCGCAAACTCCACATCCTCCGTCGGGTCCGCATAACTCTTCCGCTTCATCGAAAGTCGCTTTCAATCGTTCCTCGATTAAAGGAAATATCTCTCAAGTGTATTGCACTAGGTGTACATCATGCACCTTCGCTTCTCCCATTTCTCCCAACACAGAGGAGACCTACACTTTCTTTCATATAGTGCCTCATAGGTGCCATCCCTATGCCGAATGGTAATCGTTGTTGTAGTAACTCCACCAAAGCTAGCCGATCATCCCATTGACCTCTAAAATCCAAAACACTCATGCGAAGCATGTCTTCTAGTGTTTGGATTGTCCTTTCTGACCGTCCGTCTGTTCGAGGGTGGAAGGCCGCATCAAGTTCAACCAGGTGCCAAGTGCCTCTTGCAACTTTTTCCAAAATCGAGAAGTGAATCAGCCCTCTGCCGATATTATGGAAGTTAACTCCATGCAATCGACTATTTCTCGAATGTAGAGTCGCATACTGTGCCACAGAATATGTAGTCTTCACAGGCAAGAAGTGAGCTGATTTGGTTAGACGATCTACAATTACCCATATCGAATCATATTCTCGCGTGGTATGAGGCAACCCAGTCACAAAATCTATAGTGATTATTTCCCACTTCCATTCTGGGATAGGAGCTCTGCGCTTCCTGACGGTCTCTGATGTTCAAACTTCACCTTCTGACAAGTCAAGCACTTGGACATGAAGTCTGCTATGTCTCTCTTCATGCCATTCCACCAATAGCTATCCTTCACATCATGGTACATCTTGGTGGAGCCTGGGTGGACACTGTACAGTGTATAGTGTGCTTCTCGCATGATTTCATTTCTGAGATTGTCCATATCGGGCACACATATCCTAGAACCTTGCACTAGGGCGCCATCATTGGCAAATCCAAACTCACCACCTTCACCTTGCTGTACTCTTTCTATGATCTTCATCAATTGTTGGTCTCTGTGGTGGGAAACTCTGACCCTATCTCGCAAGTCTGGCCTCACTGAAAAATGAGCCAACAATACCCCCTCATCTGAAAGATCTAGGATTAAACCTTGATCCATCAACTCATTATGGATAGGACGGGTAGTCACGGCTTGAGATCTTCGCTGGGACTCGATCCTTCGGGGGTAGTCACGGCTTGAGTTCTTCGCTGGGACCCCGATTTGGTTTATTAAGCGAGAGTCCGGCTTGAGTTCTTCGCTGGCACCAGGTTGGATTTAAGAGAGTCAGATAGGGATCACCCCATATATTATGATTGATATTACTGGGTGTGTGAGTGCTCCAAATTACCTTTTTGCTGCTATGATGTGAAATTATTGCTGTTGTTGCATTTCACTCTACAGGGTGCATTAGTTTTAGATAATTATAGAGATTATGGTTAAAATTGATATTTTACTCTCTGAGTCGAACGCTCACTCCTGTTCAATATTTTTTTCAGGCTACAGGAGGATTTTATTGTGGTTAACCTGCTTTTCTCCTTCGCAGGTTGTCTATTAATATTTGTGTAGTTTTATTTACTCCTAGAATTTCCGCATGTGTTAGAAATATTCATTTGAATTGGGTCTGTAATATAAATTGTTATTTTGGACCTGTAAACTTATTATTCTATGCATGCTGATGGACTAGATGAGGGAGCAGAGCTCCCATTTATTTTATGATGATATGAGTATGTGGAGGGTGAGCTGAGCTCCCCAATTGATTATTTATTATGTTTACAGGTCGGGTGAGTCAAAAACTCCCCGTTGAAAGGTCCATTTTATGGCCGGACTCTGTCTGGTTGAATTCTTGAAATTGGGCCCAAATGGGCCTTAGAGTTGGGTTGAGAAATAATTAGGCTTACTACGGGCCTCAGGGGCTTTAGGTCGCCTGTGTCCTAGTGTCACCCATAGGTTGGGTCGTCACAACATGACTGAAAATAATGAAATATAAATATGATATTACGAGAAAGGCAAAAAAAAAAAAAAAAAAAAGAAATTATACCTAATATAGTCCACAGACTTGTTATTTTGAGTAAAATTTTGAGAATAAACCCATTACTATAAAGGTTAGAATTAACAATAAAAATTTTGTAAAAACAATGATTTTGTTGTCTAAAATTAACATACAACAACAACATAGGCAACTATTATTAATGGTATATTAAAAATATATGATAATAATTATTTACAATAATTGTTAATAATAATAATAATATTTTTTTCAACAAGTATAATTTTATTATAAAATATTTATAACTATAATTTTATAATAATAATAATAATATACAATAATTTATATATTATTTAATAAATTTATGACAATTTAGAGTAAAAATTATTAATGCAAAATCTAACATTTCTTGCCGTGACCGAACTCTCACCGATTGAGATGTGAAGAGACGGCTTCCTCCGCCACTGATGGCCCTTTGAAAATTGAGATGAGATGATATGATGTTGATGTTAGGGAAGATATTGAGGCATGTTTACTTGTAAAATTGACATAATTTTTTTTAGAAAATTTGAAATAAAATTTTATATTTATATACATGGAAAATGCAGAGAATTGAAAAACTAGTTTTACGTAGGGGTGTGCAATCGGTCGGTTTGGTTCCGAACCGAACCGATAAAACCGAAAATCGAAAATCAAAAATTTTTAAAACCGAACCGAACCGATTGATAAGAGAAAACCGAACCGAATTGAACCGATAAATATCGGTTCGGTTTGGTTTTAAACCGATCAAACCGAAATTTATAAAATTTCATTTTTTTAACATTAAATCTAAATAATAAAAACATAAAAACAAAAAAAATTAGAAATCAAAACTAAAAAATCTTAAGGTTCGGTTCGGTTTTCTTTGATTTCGGTTCGTTCGATTCGTTCGATTCAATTTGATTCGATTTTTTTATTTCCTATATATATTAATATTTTCTGTTCGTTTTGATTTTTTTTTTTTATTAAAATAACCGAACCGAACTTATAAACCAAAATTATGTAAATTATTAACCGAACCGAACCGATTTAATTTTAAAACCGAACCGATTGAACCGAATTAATCGGTTCGGTTCGGTTTTTTGGTTTAAACCGAAAACTGCACACCCTAGTTTTACGCATTTCCAAATTTTGATTAAGATTTAAAAATAAATTTAAGTTATTTTTGTATTATTTTCTTTGTAAATAAAGTTTTATTTCTTAATTGTTATCGAATATGAAATAATTACTTTTATAATAAAATTATATTATAATTTTTATAATTAAAATTAAATAATTATTCAAGAAAAATATTTATTTATAGCAATAAAAATAATCATATTATTATAAAATAAATAAATAATACATATTAAAATATTTTAAAAGTAAAATAAGTTTTTATTTTTATAATATTTTTAAATATGAAATTTATGAATAATTTTAAAAATTTTTTGAGGTATAAAATTAATTTTTATTAATGATAACTGGCAAAAAAATTTTATACTTTTTAAATTTTTTCAATTCTACTCTTTATTATAAAAATTGTTAATTAAGATAACGATAGAGTAGAATTGATAAAAGTTAAAAGTTTAGGGTTTATTTGATAATTTTTATAGTATATAATAGAATTATAAAAATTTAAAAAGTATAAAATTTTTTTTGATAGTTATCCCATGAATGTATTTGTCATATGATTGATACAAAATCAAAGTAAATGGAGACAATGCATTAATTATAATAAAAAAATCTAGGAAAATAGCACATATGTTGTTTTCAATGGAATTAAGAGAAAGCTATTGTTTCAAAGATGGTTGAAATTTTCAAAACTAACAATTTTAGAGAAATTTCTTAGAAAAACTCAACGATTTACGATTTTTATAGTGAGAGAAAATTCTAGTGCCCATTTAGGCTGGGTGCATTATCAACCTTGCATTTTTTGAATTGGCCCACTTTCATTATAATCTTATCCTTTATATTTGAGTTTTCTATTAATGGCGGATTTAAGGTGTAGCAAGTAAGGGTCATCGCCAATGAAAATAAGAAATTATATTTAATTAGGGATAACTATAGAAAAAATTCTATGCTTTTTAAATTTTTTCAATTCTACTCCATACTATAAAAATTATCAATTAAGTCCTAAAATTTTTAACTTTTACCAATTCTACCTATTGTTAGCAAAACTGTTATCTCATTAACGGTAATGGAGAGCCATGTCAGGTGCCACTGAGATATCACATCAGCTGATATGTTGAATGCCATGTCACACTATGGTAGGTTACAATTAATAAGAGTTAAAAAGTTCAGGGTTTAATTAGTAATTTTTTTAGTATAGGATATAATTGTAAAAAAATTTATAAGTATATGATTTTTTTGATAATTTTTTCAATCTATTTTAATTTATAAAAAATTTTAAATTATTTTTAAAATTGAGAGTTAATTAAAAATTTAATTTAGATTAATTTGCGTGACCTAAAAATGATTCAACACCACAATATGATAAAATAATGGTAAAAAAATTAAAAATAAAAATAAAGATATCTAAAATGATATGAAAGAAAATAATAATAAAAAATTTATAACGTTTAAATATTAATATAAAATTAATTTAGAAAGAAAGTAAATGGCAAAAAATAATTTATATAACCAATTTTAATTAATTTTATAAACTTAAATGTTATTGTTGTTGTATACATGTTAATAATTTTAATTTTCATGTATAAAGACAAAAATAATTTCATATCATTTAAGTTTATAAAATTAATTATATGTTAATAATTTCATTTTTTTGTCTTTAGATTATGTCAGGAATGACAACGTGTAAATATCCATAAAAATTATTTACATAAAGTATATTTATAATTAATTTTAATAATTGTCAAAAAAATTATCAAAAAATTCTCATACTTTTAATTTTTTGTAATTATACTATATACTAATTAAATTACTAATTAAAAAAATATTTTTTAACTTTTACCAATTATACCCTATTATTACAATGATATGGCAATTAATGCGATAATTGACATAACGTCTATGACATAACAATTTAATTAATGAGTGATAAAATTATAAAAATTTAAAAGGTATCAGATTTTTCTTTTGCAGTTATCCTTTTTATTATTAACAGATGAATGTGTTTTTCAATTTTCTTTTATTTTTACAAAATTGAAAATTAAAATTTTTTAAAAAAATAAAAAAAAATAATTTTTATAAGTGATGTATTTGTCCTATGATTGGTCCAAAATCAAAATAAATGGAGATACTGTTTTAATTGTAAAAAATTTATAAGCATAGGATTTTTTTGATAATTTTTTCAATCTATTTTAATTTATACAAAATTTTAAATTACTTTTAAAATTGAGAGATAATTAACAATTTGATTTGGATTAATTTGACGTGACCTAAAAATGATTCAACCACAATATGATAAAATAATGGTAAAAAAAATAAAAATAAAAATAAAAATAGAGATATATAAAATGATATGAAAGGAAATAATAATAAAAAATTTATAACATTTAAATATTAATATAAAATTAATTTAGAAAGTAATTAAATGGCAAAAAATAATTTATATAACCAATTTTAATTAATTTTAGAAACTTAAATGTTATTTTTGTTGTATAATTTTATAATAAATATTTAAGAAAATTTTATTTTTTTGTTTTTAAATTATGTCGGGAATGGCAAGGTATAAAATACTCATAAAAATATTTATAATTAATTATAATAATTTTCAAAGAAACTATCAAAAAAATCTCTTACTTTTAATTTTTTTTGTAATTATATTATATAATAATTAAATTGTTAGTTAAAAAAATATTTTTTAATTTTTACCAATTATATCTTACTATTTACATGATATGACAATTAATGTGATAGTTGACATAATGTCTATATTAGTAAGATAACAGTTTTATTAAAGAGAGTGTAGAATTGAAAAATATTAAGAAGTTTAAAATTTAATTGAGACTTTTTATAATATGTGATAAAATTATAAAAATTTAAAAAGTATCAGATTTATCTTTTGCAGTTATCCTTTTTATTATTAACAGATGATGAATGTGTTTTTAAATTTTCTTTTATTTTTATAAAAATTGAAAATTAAAATTTTTTTTGAAAAATAAAAATAAAAAAATTAATTTTTATAAGCGATGTATTTGTCATGTGATTGATACAAAATCAAAATAAATGGAGACACTGTTTTAATTATAATTCAAAAAATCTAGGAAAATAGCACATATGTCGTTTTCAATGGAATTAAGAGAAAGCTATTGTTTCACAGATGGTTGAGATTTTCAAAACTAACAATTTTAGAGAAATTTCTTAGGAAAACTCAATGATTTACGATTTTTATGGTGAGAGAAAATTCCAGTGCCCATTTAGGCTGGGTGCTCTTTCAACCATACATTTCTTGAATATGACAAATTTGGCCCACTTTAATTATTATCTTTTTTTTTTAATTTTTTTTTTATATTTGATATTGCTCCAATCCAAATATTTTGCGGGCAAGAGAGAGAGGGTCTCGTTACCCTGATAATAACATAATATTATTTTTTATTAAATAAATTATTTTTATATATTTAAATATTATAATTTAAAAAATATATATCTATTATTAAAATTATGTTTAAAATTTACATTTTTAATTTCTAATTTATTTTTAATAAATAAATTTATATTATATAATAATAATAATAATATATTAAAAAAAAAATCCTACTAGTAAACTCGTTCTATCCCACTCTACTTTCCAACTGAGAAGTCCCTACTCCAACACTGAATCCTATTAGAGACCTTACAAAAGAAATATATTAAAAAAGGGATCAAATGGATATATACACACTTATAAATATGTAATTTAAATGCTTTTTCATCCGATTTTATAATTTACAAATTACACATATTAACTTCTGAATTTATCGTTCCTATCATCTAAATTATCCATGTCACCAACTTTGAAATAATCATTTAAAAATTATAAAATTTTAAATGTAAATTTCAGTAAAATAAAATAAAATAAATAAATGAAGAAAAAACAGACACAAACAGCCCAATCTTAATGGGCTGATGGGCCCAAGTTAGATTACTGAAAACTTTAGCTGGATCATGCTGGTTATTGAAGGGTTGTATGCTTACAGAAACTTTTTTTTTTTTTTTCTAAAAATTATTAAATTTTTATTTTCATAAAAAAATATACCAACAATATTAATACGAGTGATAAAAGAATTTATATTTTTAAATAAAATAGAGTGTTCGATTCTTATAAATGAGAAAATCTCTATTAAAAATATTTTACCTTTATAATTAGTCTTTTTAGTGAGAACTGAATTAAGTTTAATCAAGTAAACAAAGAGATACCTATAATTTACTATAAAAAATAAATATAAAGTCATATTAGTATGTTAATAATAGAAAAATGTTTTTAATTTAAAAATTAAAAAATTATTTTAATCTTTTATAATTAAAAAATCATTATAAAATAATTTTAAAATTTTATATATTTTATTTTAGAAAATTTTATTATGTGTTATTTATTTATTTCATAATAATATGACTAATTTTCTCCATTGCAAGTAAATACTTTCCTAAATATTTATCTAATTTTAATTATAAAAATCGTAATATAATTAATTTAGTGATAGAAAGTCATCAATTACTTTCATTTGGAAAGCATAATTTTTATTATAAATAAAAATAATAATAAATAATTTAAAATTGTTTTCAAATTTTAATTAAAATTTTGAAAGTTAAAAATTTCTTTCCACTTTTTCATTTAAAAAACTAATGTATGTCAATATGAAACTTTATTTTTCAAAATTTTTAGATTTTTTTTTTCAAAAATTATTTCAATTTTTCGTAAGTGAATAAGCCTTAAACAACTAGCAAGATCTATATTTTTTGATTTTTCATTTTATAATACAACTTGTTGCTTTGTCATTTTTACCGAAATGATTGAACGTAGTATCAAAATATTTATAATTTTTTAATATTAATGCGAACTAATCTCAAATAGGGTTGAATGGAAAAAAAAATTAATTTCAAAAATCAAGACTTTAGTTTTATTATAATTTGCTACAGGTAAGTGGTGACATATTTGCATTTTTATGGCCATATTTTTAGAGTTAGTATGAGATCCGATCCAATTTAAATACTGTGGAATTTTTCAAATATATTTATATGGATAAAATAAACATAATATTTATTAAATAATTATAAAAAATTTGAAATATTTCTTACATGTGATTTATATAATATCAATTATGAAACTAGTAATCATAAATAATAAATGATAAAATGTTTTAAATTGAACTTATAAAATAAACTATAAAATTTATATAATTAAAGTATGATTCATATAATGATATTATTACTTTCTCCATAAATAATGAATAAAAATATATTGCATATATACAAAATTTTTTATTAGTGGAATCTTATATTTAATTTGAACAAAAGAAAAATCTAGGTATGTAAAAAAAATAAAGTTAAAGATTAAATAATTTAATTTTTAAAATTTTTAGGTTGGTTTGAGATGAAACATTTCCGGATCTTCTTTTCTTGATGTTTGCAATAAGCCATGGGTTCCATCATTGCCAAATTTTAAAATTTCCTCTGCTGGACCCCCGAGTAATCCTATTCATAGCAATGGGATCTTAACATCTTAATGGACTCTTTTTCAGTGCAGGAATGTCGAGAAATAGTGAAAATTCCTATAGCAAATAGGGTGGTAGAGCCTAAGTTAGTTTGGCACTACTCAAAGTTTGGCATTCCTTCTGCAAAAGCTGTTTATTTTCATCTAAAGAAGAACAATTTCTGTTGGAACACCAGAATTCTCCCTCGTCATCGAGAGTAGCTTCCCCGTCATTTTGGAAGAGAATGTGGTCTTTAAATGTGCTACCTAAGATAACAAATTTTATGTGGAGGGCCTATAAGAAATCCTTAGCCATTAAAGTTAATCTTTTCAAGAGGAAATGCTTTATTTCCCCCATTTGCTCCCTACGCAATCAGAAGTCTAATGTGCCACCTAAGATAACAAATTTTCTGTGGAGGGCCTGTAAGAATTCCTTAGCCACTAAAGTTAATCTTTTCAAGAGGAAATGCTCCACTTCTCCCATTTGCTCCCTATGCAATTAAGAGGCTGAAACGCTAGAGCACCGGATTTTTTTCTGCCCTTATGCAAAAGCAACCGGTTTGCTTCCCCTCTTGGTTTCACTCCAAGAATTGAAGGTTTTACTCCAAGAATTGAAGGTTTTGTATCTTTTTCTTCTCTGGTTGCATTGCCTGATGGAGCTCGAAGTTTTGAAAGATAGTTATTTTCTGTGTATGGCAAGTTTCTTAGCATGGCATATTTAGAAAGCAAGGAATGAAGCTTTTTTCAATGCAGTTAATCCAAATCCGTTGATTGCTATTAGCATGGCTCTGAATGATGTTGAAAGGGTGTCGCTCTTTTCTCCTCGACAACATCATTCTCCGTTGGATGCTTAAGGATTAACAATAGCACAATAGTCTTCTTGTTTGGTCTGTCCCGCCAGAAGGTATTCTCAAATTGAATGTTGATGCTTCTTTTGATCATGAGCTCTCTCTAGCTGCATATGGTGTTATTGTCCTTAATTATCAAGGTAACCTTGCTTATCTCCCATGGCAGCAGAGGAAGTGGCTGTTAGAGCTACTGTTCTTTTCGCATTAGCTAGAGGATATTAGCATTACTAGATAGAATCTGACTCTTTGCAGATTTGCAACATTCTTTCTCATCATGAAGCTCCTATCCTTTGGGAGCTCCAGGCTATCATTCATGACGTAAAAACACTTTTATTGGCAAATCAAGCCTTTAAAGTTATGTTTATTCATAGAAGAGCCAATAGAAGTGCAGATTGGATAAATGTTAATGCCAGAAAGGATTTATTGTAAATGGCATGGGTGGACCTCAAATCCTCCTGATCAGCTTATTAGATTGTAACTCATTTGTTTCATGAATGATTGTTATCCTTTATTGGTAAAAATAATTTAATTTTAAAATATAAAAACTCGAATAATAAATGATAAAATTTAAAAATTACATAATAACTTTCCCATTACTAAATGGCACTTGTGTCGTTAATCGCAATCAATTTTTTTTCTTTTTAAGCTGGGGTAAATAATATACACGATTATTCAATTTTGTAAGCATTTTCATAAAAATCATTAAATTTTAATTTTTTTTATAAAATTTATTTAACTTCAATTTGATTTTATCAAATTTACTATAACTGAAAATTAAAAATTTCTAAGTTAACCTATTAGCCTGTCAATTATTTTACAAATAAATTACTTTATTTTATTTTTTTTAAAAAAGAAAATAGAATGCATAAAAGACATACAGCTATCTCTCTTGCCGTCAAATCCATTTCCTTTCTCCGTTTTATCTCTATCAGTAACCACTAATTAGATAATTTTATTTATAAAATAGTTGATTGGTCAGTAGCTAGGTTAACCTAAAAATATTTAATTTCCGATCATAATGACTTTTATAAAATCAAATTGAAATGCAATGAGTTTTATAAAAGAAATTAAATTTTAATAACTTTTATGAAAATACTCATAAAATTAAGTGAATGCAGATAATAATTACCTATGAAAGTTGTGGCCCATGTCTCCGAAGCATGGGATAATTGCATGTCTTGGTATAGTGACCTCTGCAACTTTGTCATCCATTCATTCTTTTTTCCAATTGAAATTGGATGAAAAATACCAAACCTTTACACAAATGGATGATTATATCAATTTTTTTAATTGTGTATGAAAAATACCAAGTCTTTACGTGAATGGATGATTATATCAATTCTTTTAATTTTGTTGATTCTTTCAATTGTGTGTGAAAAATACCAGGTAAATTTTAACAATCACTCTTGAACTTATATAGTTGTAACACTATAGTCCTTCAATTTAAAAATATAATATAGAACCTCCTTAACTTTTAAATTTGCACAGTTAAATCCCTTTAACCTCCAATCACCGATTTTTTAGTTAGATATTGACCTAGACAGTTCCAAAGTAACGCTTAGTCATCATTTCTCTTTCCTCTATCAAGCCATGTATAAATTGAATCATTCTACTCTCTATAAAGAAAATAATTTTCATGTATAGAGATAATAATTTTACACTTTACATAAGAAAGAAAACAAAAATGCTGACTAAGTGCCACGCTAGATCTGTTATGTCAGCATCTAACTAGAAAATTAGTAATTCGAGGTCAGAGAGATTTTACTGTACAAAATTTAAAAGTTAAGGGTTTTATGTTAAATTTTAAAGTTGAAAAATTATAATGTTACAACCATATAAGTGCAAGGATAGTTGTTAAAATTTATTTGAAAAATACCAAATCTTTAACATTTATCATGATTGTATAAAAAAACTAAATTAAATTCAGAACAGTTAATCATAAATTACAATATAATTCTTCAAATTTATTTGATTAACCAAATAGTCTATTATTTTAAACGTATATTTAAATACTATTTATTTATTTATTATATAAAATATATTTGTTAAATAAAATATATCTTATATTTATTTTTATTAAAATTTTAAAAAAAAATTTATTAATTGAAATTAATTTAATTATTTTTTGAATCGAGTAAAATAAATCATTGTATTCAAAAATAAAATATAGATATTTTACATACCTCTTTTCTCACAATTGATTTTCATTCGTATCTATTGAATTTTTTTAGCAAAATCTATAGAACTGATTCAATTCGAAATCAAAACTGATTTTGATTGCTCTAAATCAGTCCATTTGATTCTATTTAAAATCAAAATTTTTAAATAAAATGAAAAAACAATTCAATCATTCAATTTATCAAAATTGGAATAAAAAATTAAAAAAAAAATCAAAGACTCCGCGGTTCAGATCAATAATCGGCTTCCGAGTCACATCTAGTCTAGCTCATTGAAATGTACAAGGCATTAACTTATCTTATAGTGTTGCCAGCTACTTCTCTAAATATGAATATGAATGGTATTTGTTTCAAAAGCAATTATTACAAAGGTGGCTTTAGTTTTAATACTGCTCTGGTACTGTTATTCTAATTTAAATCTCAGGTTTGAGGTTTTCGCTTACAGCTTGTTTTAATAGGGTGAGGGACCAAAAAGGGAAAAAATGAGATGATTACCCTCCAAGCATTGTAGTCATTTTGAAGAGCGGTTTGTATTTTTACATTTTATTTTCGGATACATTAATTTGTTTGGCTTTATTAAAAAAATAATTAAGTTACTTTCAATCAATAAAAATATTTTTTAGATAAAATTTCAATTAAAAGCAAATACAAATTTATATAATAAATATATTTTATGTAATAAATAAATAATTTAATTATAAAATTTAAAATAATGAACTATATTGTTAATCAAATAAAACTTTACGAATTATATTATAATTTACCGTTACCTTTTCTTAATTTAATTTAATTTAATCCTTTGATACAATTTTAGGGGAGGGAAAGGCTTGCGTGGGCATTCGTGAGAGCACTGGTGCCAATTGCCTTGTTGCATATGTTTGATTGGGGAAGAAAAGGATCAAAGGATCTAAATAAACCTTTAAACTTTGATCTAATAGTCAATTTAACCCTTAATATTTAGTTGAATCAATGAACCCTTCAACTTTTTAATCTCGAGTAATTAAACCCTATATATTTTAATTTTGATCTACTTATGTCTAAATTATTCACGTGATTGTGAAATCTGTTAAGTTACCGTATGCTATTCTAGGTAGGTGAGATTAAAAATAAAATAAAATAAAATATTACTTTTAAAAAGTTGAACTATTTTTTTTTTTTAAATGTCTTTAACCTCGTCTCAAGCCATTTTGAGAATCTTATCCATAAAATTTTCATCCATCATCATCAAGCTTGCCCTCATTAGAAGCAAAAATCAAAACAGAAAAAACTCATCATTGTGTCGTGTAACAATATAGTGCTGCTATCACACCACCCTCAGCCATGTTGAGAATCTCATCACTGGTGTTTTGGAATTATGCAAAATAGTTTACTAATGCCAAGGTGGTTAGGCTTGCTAATGCAAAGCGCTTGGTATACTAATTATATGTTGAGCTGTATGAATTTGATTGGTTGATATAGTTGTGTTTCTCATTATAGGGTTTAGAGATGGACGTAGCATTAGTGACAATTTTGTTTTAACATAGCATTTCTTGAGTTGATGTGATATAAGTTTAAGCTTAGATTGGTATAAAATCCAAGTCATTTTGAGAATTTGAAAATCTGTACTAATGTATGAAAGCTTTAGAAGATTGTTAACAACAAACTTTTGGTTGAAAAGGAGTATGCTGAAACGATTTGGGGTTAAAATGAAAGTTTCATAAAGTATAGATGTTGCCTCTTCTGTTTGAGCGACGTTGGGGTTGCCGAAATCGGCAGTGGCAGCCAGCTATTATGTTCTCCTTATTTCCTTTCTGACTTGTTTTCACATTTTACCAATCGTTAGGAGACTTGTCAAGGTTGGCAATGATGGCTGATTTGATTGTCAAGGTTGGCAATGGTGGCTAATTTGATTATCGGTGCTAATTGATTGGTAAGTAGTTATAGAAGACAAGGTTGCTCCTTTGCTGTCTCTAATCCTTGCTTCGTCACTCTGCCAAGGGCTTTTCTTTATCTTGAGCTTGGCAGCAATTTTGTTGATAAACATATCTAATTTTTTTTTGAAATTTTTTATTTTCAAATTCACGTGCTCTTAAACTTGAAGCAATCTGGAGACGGATTGAAGAATCAATGTGGAATTTATTTTTATTTTATCTTTACGATTTTTAAATAATATTTTAATATTACTTAGTATGAAAAAAAATTATTTTATTCATTAATAATAACTTTATTATTTTTTAACTATAAATGTTTAATGTATTAAATTAGGGCTTAACTGTATTGAAATTAAAAAGTTAAAGGGTTTAACAGACCCAACTAAACATTGCAAGTTAAATTGACTATTGGATAAATGCTTAAGGGTTAATTTGGACAGTGAAGTGGTTATTTTATGTAGGATATCTTATAAAGAATAATAACCTAACAGTGAATAAATATATATATAGAGTGGGTTTACATGTTGACATGGGTGGATTTTAAAAATTTATAACCACCTTGCATTTTTTTCAAAAAATAGTAATTACATTTGCATATGTATTTAGCTACTATTAAGTTATCATTTCATATCAAATGCTGATATAAAATAATCGCTTTATTTTATAATTTCTTGTTAATTTGAGCCTTTAGCTTAAAAAAAATTGTAGAAATATTGATTGGAAAATAGGTTTGAAATTTGGATTTTGTTCCTTTATCATTAGTATTATTTTATTTTTCTTTAAATCTTGTTAACCTATTTAATTATTTTTTTATCATTAAAAAAATTTAATATAAAAAAAGAGTGATGCTAGTTGGATCAATTTGATTCAGATTAAAGCACTTAAAATGTCCCAAATGCCCTTGAATTATTTTTCACAAGAAGTTTTCTTGCTGCAAGCTTGATTTTTGAATTCGAGTCTCTCTCCACTTTAACTCCACTCAATATCCATCAATCAATAAAATGAATTAAATGTCATTTGTTTTCCAAAGCATAGAGCTCTGTTCTCTTTTAATGATAAACGTGGGAAACCATTATTTTAAAGCATAGAGCTCCGTCCTCCAAAATTTATAGTAATGAAATATATATTGTTCAAAGCTTCTTCAACCATTATTTCTTCTCTCCATCACTTCTCCTTCAAGCATTCTTCTAAGTTAAAAGATCATGAATCAAAGGTTGGGCAAGAACAAAAGAGAGAAAAAGTTTATGTAGTCTTCATAGGACTTCAACCTCAAATATATCAGTCATGGCAAGAATGTGCACCATTTGTTATAGTTGTGAGTAAAAGTGTGTACAAGTTTTATCACACCATGGAGGAGGCTATAGAAGCTTATAATGGGTTTCTGATATCTCCAAGTAAGCAAGTATAATGCAGCAGTTTGACTACTGAAAGTGCAGAAACAGCAACAAACAGTGATGGCTCTAACGAATTTGACAAATTTATTATTGGCTTTACCATTGGGGTGTTGTTTGCTTATGTGCATTTGTCCAAGTCTTGAAGCATAGCAACCAAGGAAGAAGCAAGGAATAAGTAATATTCTTTTTTTTTTATTTATTTTTATTGAGGGAAATTGTTAATATGTAATATTTTGGTCTTATGATGATCTGTAATATTGGGTTTTAACATTCAATTTTTGGTGAAATGTCTACTTTTAATCCAACTATTGACCATATTGCTACGAAAAAGAATATTGGTTTGATGCTCTTTTTTTTTTTAGAGTTTTCATATATGATTGATGCACAACAGCTATTTCTTTTGAATTTTTCAATTGAAATGAATTATGACTATTTGTATATTATTGTTTTAAATTGTGGAAATGTATTCTTTCTTCTAATATGGTATCAGAGCCGTAAAGCTTTTATTTCTAGTTTCTGGGGCCTCTCTTCTCTCTCTACAACCTGTTCTGGTTCATTCTTTCATTCCTGTTATTATACCATTTTTTTTTTCTCCTCATCTTGTTATTAATGGAGAAATATGATATTTCAAAACCTATTGCAACAGTTCTGACTGGTTCCAACTATAATATTTGGGTTCAAGGAATGAAAAGTTTTTTGATAGGTCGCAAGCTTTGGCGTATTGTTACCGGAGATATCACTACGCCGACAAGAGAGAACGATGAAACTGATGCAAAATTTGCTGACCGTCTTGAGGATTGGGATAGTAAAAATCATCAGATCATCACCTGGTTTCGCAATACCTCTGTCTCGTCCATCCACATCCAATTTGCTAATTATGACTCTGCAAAAGAAATCTGAGATTTTTTGGCTAATCGATATCAGACCACTGGACTTGCCCACTATTATCAGTTGTGGACTACTCTTCATAATCTGAAATAAGAAGCAGGTCAATCTGTGAATGATTTTCTTACCCAGGTCCAACCCATTTGCAATCAAATATCTCAGGCCAAAATCAGTGAAGATCATCTTCATCTCATTTAAGTTCTAATGGCTCTTCGATCATAATATGAGGCCATTCGAGCGTCCCTGCTACATCGAAATCCACTCCCATCATTGGATACTGCTATTCAAGAGATTATTTTTGAAGAGACTCGTCTCAGTTTGGATAAAACTCCTCAATTTGAAACTGCTCTTGCAACTACTCGATCCTCACATCAGAAATCTGGCAATCAACTCTGTAAGAATTGTAATCAAATTGGTCATACTTTTGCATATTGTCCTACTATAGAATGCAGATATTATCATGGTTACGGTCATATTCTTGAACATTATCCCACACGCCCTTCAAGACCAAAAGGAGGGCATTCTAAATTCAAGAATGTCTCAAAGCCTGGATCTTCCTCTGTTACTGCTGTTGCTGCTACTGAGGGTTCTACTGCCATCACCATGAGTGATCTTGAGGCACTATTCAAACAGGTTATCTCTTCTAATTCTCCTGCTGCCATGTCTGCCACTCCGAGTAATTCTTATTGGCTTTTTGACTCTGCGTGTTGTAATCATATGACCACTAATCTTAAATTCTTGTCTTCTGCAAAACCTTTATCTTCCTTACCACCAATCCATATTGCAAATGGTACTAAAATGAACATCACACATACTGGTCATGTGTCTACCTCAAATCTTCATCTCCCTGACACCTATTATATCCCTAATTTGGCACTCAATCTTATTTCTGTTGGTCAGTTTTGTGAAAAAGGACTAAATGTTATTTTTTCTCCCCATGGTGTCCAGGTACAGGATCCACAAATAGGACAGATTCTTGGGGAGGGTCGCAGAGTGGGTCGATTATTTGAGCTTGCATCTTTACATCTTCCTCAGAAATTTATGTTTGCAGCTACAATCCCTAATTCCTCCATTCACCAATGGCATCTTCGTCTTAGTCATGCTTCTGCCAGTAAAATTCAACCTTTAATTTCTCGTGGATTATTAGGATCTACTAAGTTTGAGTCATTTAATTATTTAAATTGTCAGCTTGCAAAACAACCTGCATTATCTTTTTCTCATAATAATACTACTTTAGACACTCCTTTTGGTTTAATTCATTCTGACATTTTGGGTCCTTCTCCTATTTCTTCAATAAATTGTTTTCGTTAGTTTGTGATATTTATTGATGATTATTCTCGGTTTACTTGGATATATTTTTTGAAACATCGATCTGAGTTATCACAAATTTACATCACATTTGCAAAAATGATTAAAACTCAGTTCTCTTGTGACATTAAAATTCTCCGAACAGACAATGCCATGGAATATCGGGATTTTTCTTTACTTCAGTTTCTTAGTCAACAAGGCACCGTTGTTCAATGTTCTTATCCTCACACCTCTCAACAGAATGGGCGAGCTGAATGCAAGCATCGCCATATTCTTGATTCTGTACGTACTCTTCTTCTTTCTGCCTCATGTCCAGAAAAATTTTAGGGAGAAGCAGCTCTTCATGCTGTTTATATTATTAACCGTCTTCCTACCTTGGTTCTTCATAATTTATCTCCTTTTGAAAAGTTGTTTGGACAACCTCCTGACTATTCCATCCTTAAACCTTTTGGATGTGTTTCTTTTGTTCTTTTACAACCTCATGAACATACCAAATTAGAACCCCGTGCTCGTCTATGTTGTTTTCTTGGTTATGGCATTGAACACAAAGGGTATCGTTGTTGGGATCCTGTTTCTAATAAGTTACGCATCTCTCGTCATGTTACCTTTTGGGACAATACTATGTTCTCTTCTCTTTCCAAATTTCATCACTCTGTCAATACTGACTCTCTATTTTTCACTGACTCCTCCAAAGAGCTGTTTCCAAGTCCTGATCCAGGTGATTGTGATGTGCTCAATATTAGCCCAACTACACCTGCCCCTGTTGAATCTGCACCAGTTGTTGATCCAGTACCTGCGCCTGCATCTCCTCCTAGCACTACTCTTCGTCGTTCTACCCGTGTAAGAGAAACTCCTCATTATCTTTCTGATTTTCACTGTTACTCTACTATTGCAACCCTTCATGAGCCTCGTTCTTATCGTGAGGCAAGTACTGACCCTCTTTGGCAGCAAGCTATGACTGACGAACTTCAGGCTTTAGAGAAAACTCATACTTGGGATTTAGTTGATCTTCCACCAAACAAGACCCCTATTGGTTGCAAATGGATTTACAAAATCAAGACCCGTTCTGATGGAACTATTGAACGCTACAAAGCTCGCTTAGTAGCCAAAGGGTACACTCAAGAGTATGGTATCGACTATGAAGAAACTTTTGCTCAAGTGGCCCGATTAATATCTATTCGCAGTCTCTTAGTTATTGCTGCAGTTCGTAAATGGAAACTTTTCCAGATAGATGTCAAAAATGATTTTCTTCATGGTGATTTAACAGAAGAGGTTTATATGCATTCTCCTCCTGGTTATCATTCTCCTCATAAGGTTTGCAAACTTCGGTGAGCCTTATATGGATTAAAACAAGCTCTTAGGGCTTGGTTTGCCAAATTTAGTTCCACTCTTGCTCAACTTGGTTTTCTCTCTAGTCCACATGATTCTGTATTATTCACTCGCCGAACTGACAGTGGTATTGTTCTTCTGTTGCTTTATGTTGATGATATGATAATAACAGGAGATGATTCATCTGGTATTTCAGAGTTACAACATTATCTCAATCAGCATTTTGAAATGAAAGACCTGGGTTCTCTCAGCTATTTTTTGGGTCTTGAAGTTTCTCAAAATTCTGATGGCTATTATCTATCTCAAGCCAAGTATGCATCCGACTTACTTTCTCGAGCAGGCATCACTGATAGCAAAATAGTATCAACCCCATTGGAGCTCAATTGCAAACTTACACCTCTTGATGGCACTCCTCTTGATGATCCTACTTTATATCGACAGCTTGTCGGGAGTTTTGTTTATCTCACAGTTACTTAACTTGATATTTCATATGCTGTTCATCTAGTCAGCCAGTTTATATCTGTTCCTCGCTCAACTCATTTATTTGCAGTATTTCGAATCTTACGTTATATCAAAGGCACTCTTTTTCATGGTTTGCACTTTTCCGCTACCTCCTCCCTAGTATTATCTGGCTACTCTGATGCTGATTGGGTTGGTGATCTGAGAGATCGTCGCTCTATAACTGATTATTGTTTCTTCTTGGGTAATTCTCTTATCTCTTAGTGTAGCAAAAGCAAACTGTTGTTGCACGTTCTAGCACATAATATGAATATCATGCTCTTGATGATGCTACATCTGAATTACTTTGGTTACAGTGGTTATTAACTGATTTGGGTGTCACTCATTCTTCTGCCACAATGCTTCATTGCGATAATAGAAGTGCCATACAGATTTCTTATAATTGATTGTCATTTTGTACATTATCATGTTGCTCATGGCACCATATGTTTGATTCCTGTCTCCTCTGTCAGCCAAACCGTTGATATATTCACCAAAACGCATCCTTCCGTTCGCTTTCAAGATCTCTTAAGCAAACTCAGGTTGGCACCTGTGCTACCACCTTGAGTTTGAGGGGAGGGGGTGTGAGCAAATTACAACAATTAGCATGATTATAGGAGATTTGTGTAGCATAATTACAGCAATTAGGAGATTTGTGTAGCATAATTACAGCAATTAGCATGATTATATGAGATTTGTGTAGCATAATTACAGCAATTATTATTCTTGTCTAAATTAGCTCATATTCTCATGTATAAATAGATGTAATATCTCTGTAAATAAGACACAGACAATTACACAATCATTTCCTTCATTACTTGTATTCTTTCTTCTAACAGGTACAATTGATAATAGTTAAAAAGATCAGGATTTAATTGGTAATTTTTTTAGTATGTGATATAATTGTAAAAAATTTATAAGCATTGGATTTTTTTTGCAATTTTTCCAATCTATTTTAATTTATAGAAAATTTTAAATTACTTTTAAAATAATTTAAAATGAGAGTTAATTGATAATTTGATTTGGATTAATTTGCATGACAAAAAATGATTCAACACTAAAATATGATAAAATAACGATAAAAAAATGAAAATAAAAATAGAGATATCTAAAATGACATTAAAGGAAGTAATAATAAAAAATTTATAGCATTTAAATATTGATATAAATTTGATTTTGAACATAATTAAATGGCAAAAAGTAATTTATATAACCAATTTTAACTAGTTTTAGAAACTTAAATGTTATTGTTATTGTATATTTTTATAGTAAATATTTAAGAAATTTTATTTTTTAGTATTTAGATTATACTAGGGATAGCAACGTGTAAAGTACTTATGAAAATTATCTACATAAAATATATTTGTAATTAATAATTAATAATTTATATTTTAATTTTAACAATTTTAGAAGAAATTGTCAAAAAAAATTTACCTTTAATTTTTTATAATTATACCCTATACTGATTAAATTGCTAATCAAATAATATATTTTTTAACTTTTACCAATTATACCCAACATGGTGTCTCTGTTAGTAAGATAACGATTTTGTTAACGATAAAGTAGAATAGATAAAAATTAAAAAGTTTAGGGTTTAATTAGTAATTTTTATAGTATATAATAGAATTATAAAAATTTAAAAAGTATAATTTTTTTTTGATAGTTATCCCTTTTTATTATTTACAGATGAATATATATTTTTTTTATTTTTATAAAAAATTAAAATTAAAATTTTTTGAAAAATAAAAATTGAAAATTTAATTTTTATAAGCTATATATTTGTCATATGATTGATCCAGAATCAAAGTAAATGGAGACAATGCATTAATTATAATTCAAAAAATCTAGGAAAATAGCACATATGTTGTTTTCAATGGATTTAAGAGAAAGCTAGTTTTCAAAGATCGTTAATATTTTCAAAACTCACAATTTTAGAGAAATTTCTTAGAAAAACTCAACGATTAACGATTTTTATAGTGAGAGAAAATTCTAGTGCCCATTTAGGCTGGGTGCTTTATCAACCTTGCATTTTTTGAATTTGACAAATTTGGCCCACTTTAATTATAATCTTATCCTTTATATTTGAGTTTTCTATTAATGGCGGATTTAAGGTGTGGCAAGTAAGGGTCATCGCCAATGAAAATAAGAAATTATATTTAATTAGGGATAACTATAGAAAAAATCCTATGCTTTTTAAATTTTTTCAACTTTACTCCGTACTATAAAAATTATCAATTAAGTCCTAAAATTTTTAACTCTTACAAATTCTACTTACTATTAGCAAAATTGTTATCTCATTAACGGTAACGGAGAGCCATGTCAAATGCCACAGAGATATCACATCAGCTGCTATGTTGAATGCCACGTCACACTATGGTAGGTTACGATTGGTAAGAGTTAAAAAGTTCAGGGTTTAACTAGTAATTTTTTTAGTATGGGATATAATTGTAAAAAATTTATAAGCATAGGATTTTTTTGATAATTTTTTCAATCTATTTTAATTTATACAAAATTTTAAATTATTTTTAAAATTGAGAGTTAATTAACAATTTGATTTGGATTAATTTGCATAACCTAAAAATGATTCAACACCAAAATATGATAAAATAATGATAAAAAAATAAAAATAAAAATAGAGATATCTAAAATGACATGAAAGGAAGTAATAATAAAAAATTTATAACATTTAAATATTAATACAAAATTAATTTTGAAAATAATTAAATGGCAAAAAATAATTTATATAACCAATTTTAACTAATTTTAGAAACTTAAATGTTATTGTTGTTGCATATTTTTTATAGTAAATATTTAAGAAAATTTCATTTTTTTGTCTTTAGATTATGTCAGGAATGACAACGTGTAAAATACCCATGAAAATTATCTATATAAAGTATATTTATAATTAATTTTAATAATTTTCAAAGAAACTATCAAAAAAATCTCATACTTTTAATTTTTTTGTAATTATACTATATACTAATTAAATTACTAATTAAAAAAATATTTTTTAATTTTTACCAATTATACTATATTATTAGCGTGATATGATAATTGATGTGATAGTTGACATAACATCTATGTTAATGAGATAATAATTTTATTAACGAGAGGGTAGAATTGGTAAATATTAAGAAGTTTAAAGTTTAATCGACACTTTCTATAATATGTGATAAAATTATAAAAATTTAAAAAGTATCAGATTTTTCTTTTGCAGTTATCCTTTTTATTATTAACGGATGATGAATGTGCTTTTCAATTTTCTTTTATTTTTTCAAAAATTGAAAATTAAAATTTTTTTAAAAAATAAAAATTAAAAAATTAATTTTTATGAGCGATGTATTTGTCATATGATTGATCCAAAATCAAAATAAATGGAGATACTGTTTTAATTGTAATGCAAAAAATCTAGGAAAATAGCAATATGTTGTTTTCAAGGGAATTAAGAGAAAGCTATTGTTTCAAAGATAGTTGAAATTTTCAAAACTAACAATTTTAGAGAAATTTCTTAGAAAAACTCAATGACAATAGAAATGTTTATATTTTTAATACGAGTGATAAAAGAATTTATATTTTTTAAATAAAATGAAGTATTTGATTCTCATAAATGAGAAAATCTCCATTAGAAATGTTTTACCTTTATAATTAGTCTTTTTAACGAGAACCGAATTAAGTTTAATTCAGCAAACTAAGAGATACCTATAATTTATTATGAAAAAATAAATATAAAAGTCATATTCATATGTTAATAATAGAAAAATGTTTTTTAATTTAAAAATAAAAAAATTATTTTAATCTTTTATAATTAAAAAATCATTATAAAATAATTTTAAAAATTTATATATTTTATTTTAGAAAATTTTATTATGTGTTATTTATTTATTTCATAATAAAATGACTAATTTTCTCCATTGCAAGTAAATACTTTCCTAAATATTTATCTAATTTTAATTATAAAAATCGTAATATAATTAATTTAGTGATAGAAAGTCATCAATTACTTTCATTTGGAAAGCATAATTTTTATTATAAATAAAAATAATAATAAATAATTTAAAATTGTTTTCAAATTTTAATTAAAATTTTCAAAGTTAAAAATTACTTTCCACTTTTTCATTTAAAAAACTAATGTATGTCAATATGAAACTTTATTTTTCAAAATTTTTAGATTTTTTTTTTCGAAAATTATTTCAATTTTTCGTAAGTGAATAAGCCTTAAACAAATAGCAAGATCTATATTTTTTTTTATTTTTCATTTTAAAATACAACTTGTTGCTATGTTATTTTTACCGAAATGATTGAACGTAGTATCAAAATAATTATAATTTTTTTAATATTAATGCGAACTAATCTCAAATAGAGTTGAATGGAAAAAAAAAATTAATTTCAAAAATCAAGACTTTAGTTTTATTATAATTTGCTACAGGTAAGTGGTGACATATTTGCATTTTTATGGCCATATTTTTAGAGGTAGTATGAGATCCGATCCAATTTAAATACTGTGGAACTTTTTCAAATATATTTATATGGATAAAATAAACATAATATTTTCTATTTCACATGTAGGATATATAATCTATTGGCCTCTAATATAAAAGAAAAAAAAAAGTCTTATTATAACTCGTTAAGGTATTCATGCCTAACTTGATTTAATTTAGTAGCTAAAAGCATATCACTTATCTGGTAAGTGTCAAGTTCAAATTTTTACTTTCGCATCCTTTCTTTCTCTCTATATATAAAGAAGTATTCAACCAACTATCTATTTAGTAAGTTAAGTATGTTCTTATTATAAAAAAAATAAAATAACTCAAAATTTATTAAACAATTATAAAAAATTTGAAATATTTCTTACATGTGATTTATATAATATCAATTATGAAACTAGTAATCATAAATAATAAATGATAAAATGTTTTAAATTGAACTTATAAAATAAATTATGAAATTTATATAATTAAAGTATGATTCATGTAATGATATTATTACTTTCTCCATAAATAATGAATAAAAATATATTGCATATATACAAAATTTTTTATTAGTGGAATATTATATTTAATTTGAACAAAAAAAACAATCTAGGTATGTAAAAAAAATGAAGTTAAAGATTAAATAATTTAATTTTTAAAATTTTTAGGTTGGTTTGAGATGAAACATTTCCGGATCTTTTTTTTCTTGATGTTTGCAATAAGCCATGGGTTCCATCATTGCCAAATTTTAAAATTTCCTCTGCTAGACCCCCGAGTAATCCTATTCATTATATAGAGCAATGGGATCTTAACATCTTAATGGACTCTTTTTCAGTGCAGAAATGTCGAGAAATAGTGAAAATTCCTATAGCAAATAGGGTGGTAGAGCCTAAGTTAGTTTGGCACTACTCAAAGTTTCGCATTCCTTCTGTAAAAGCTGTTTATTTTCATCTAAAGAAGAATCAATTTCTGTTGGAACACCAGAATTCTCCCTCGTCATCGAGATTAGCTTCCCCGGCATTTTGGAAGAGAATGTGGTCTTTAAATGTGCCACCTAAGATAACAAATTTTATGTGGAGGGCCTATAAGAACTCCTTAGCCATTAAAGTTAATCTTTTCAAGCGGAAATGCTTTACTTCCCCCATTTGCTCCCTATGAAATCAGAAGTCTAATGTGCCACCTAAGATAACAAATTTTCTGTGGAGGGCCTGTAAGAATTCCTTGGCCACTAAAGTTAATCTTTTCAAGAGGAAATGCTCCACTTCTCCCATTTGCTCCCTATGCAATTTAAGAGGCTGAAACGCTAGAGCACGGGATTTTTTTCTGCCCTCATGCAAAAGCAACCCGGTTTGCTTCCCCTCTTGGTTTCACTCCAAGAATTGAAGGTTTTGTATCTTTTTCTTGTCTGGTTGCATTGCCTGATGGAGCTTGAAGTTTTGAAAGATAGTTATTTTCTGTGTATGGCAAGTTTCTTAGCATGGCATATTTAGAAAGCAAGGAATGAAGCTTTTTTCAATGCAATTAATCTAAATCCGTTGATTGCTATTAGCATGGCTCTGAATGATGTTGAAAGGGTGTCACTCTTTTCTCCTCGACAACATCATTCATGCTTAAGGATTAACAACAGCACAATAGTCTTCTTGTTTGGTCTGCCCCGCCAGAAGGTATTCTCAAATTGAATGTTGATGCTTCTTTTGATCATGAGCTCTCTCTAGCCGCATATGGTGTTATTGTCCTTAATTATCAAGGTAACCTTGCTTTTCTCCCATGGCAGCAGAGGAAGTGGCTGTTAGAGCTACTGTTCTTTTCGCATTAGCTAGAGGATATTAGCATTACTAGATAGAATCTGACTCTTTGCAGATTTGCAACATTCTTTCTCATCATGAAGCTCCTATCCTTTGGGAGCTCCAGGCTATCATTCATGACGTAAAAACACTTTTATTGGCAAATCAAGCTTTTAAAGTTATGTTTATTCATAGAAGAGCCAATAGAAGTGCAGATTGGATAAATGTTAATGCCAGAAAGGATTTATTGTAAATGGCATGGGTGGACCTCAAATCCTCCTGATCAGCTTATTAGATTGTAACTCATTTGTTTCATGAATGATAATATTCTTTTATTGGTAAAAATAATTTAATTTTAAAATATAAAAACTCGAATAATAAACGATAAAATTTAAAAATTAAATAATAACTTTCCCATTACTAAATGGCACTTGTGTCGTTAATCACCATCATTTTTTTTTTAAGCTGGGACAAATAACAGATACGATCATTTAATTTTGTAAGTATTTTTATAAAAATCACTAAATTTTAATTTCTTTTATAAAATTTATTTAACTTCAATTTGATTTCATAAAATTTGCTATGACCGAAAATTAAAAGTTTTCAAGTTAACCTGTTAGCATATAATTATTTTACAAATAAAATTATCTTATTTTATTTTTTTTAAAAAAGAAAATATGATGCATAAAAGGTATACAACTATCTCTTTTGCTGTCAAATTCCTTTTCTTTCTCCGTTTTATCTCTATCAGTAACTATTAATTAGATAATTTTATTTATAAAATAGTTGATTGGTCAGTAGCTAGCTTAATCGGAAAATATTTAATTCCTGATTATAATAACTTTTATTAAATCAAATTAAAATATAGTGCGTTTTATGAAAGAAATTAAATTTTAATAACTTTTATGAAAACACTTATAAAATTAAGTGACTGAAGAAAATAATTAACTGTGAAAGTTGTGGCCCATGTCTCCGAAGCATGGGATAATTGTCTTGGTATAGTGACCTCTACAACTCTGTCATCTATTCATTCTTTTTTCTAATTGAAATTGGATGAAAATACCAAACCTTTACACAAATGGATGATTATATCAATTTTTTTTAATTGTGCATGAAAAATACCAAGTCTTTACGTGAATGGATGATTATATCAATTCTTTTAATTGTGTTGATTCTTTCAATTGTGTGTGAAAAATCTTTGAACTTCTATAATTGTAACATTACAGTCCTTCAATTTAAAAATATAATATAAAATTCCATTAACTTTCAAATTTTACACAGTTAAATCCCTTTAACCTCTAATTACCTATTTTTAATTAGATATTGACCTAGACAATTACAATGTAACGCTTAGTCATCATTTTTCTTTACTCTCTTAAACCATGTGTAAATTGAATTCTTTTACTCTCTATAGAGAAAATAATTTTTTATGTGTAAAGAGAATAATTTTACACTTTGCATAAGAAAGGAAAGAAAAATGCTGACTAAGCGCTATGCTTGATCTGTTTATGTCAGCTTCTAACTAAAAAATTAGTAATTGGAGGTCAGAGAGATTTTACTGTACAAAATTTAAAAGTTGAGGGTTTTATGTTATATTTTAAAGTTGAAAAACTATAATGTTACAGCCATATAAGTTCAAGGATAGTTGTTAAAATTTATTCGAAAAATACCAAATCTTTAACATTCATCATGATTGTATAAAAAAACTAAATTAAATTCAGAAAAGTTAATCATAAATTACAATATAATTCTTCAAATTTATTTGATTAACCAAATAGTCCATTATTTTAAACGTATATTTAAATATTATTTATTTATTTATTATATAAAATATATTTATTAAATAAAATATATCTTATATTTATTTTTATTAAAATTTTAACAAAAAAAATTTTATTAATTGAAACTAACTTAATTATTTTTTGAATCGAGTACAGACCTCTTTTCTCACAATTGATTTTCATCTGTATCTATTGAATTTTTTTAGCAAAATCTATAGAACCGATTCAATTCGAAATCAAAACTGATTTTGATTACTCTAAATCAATCCAGTTGATTCTATTTAAAATCAAAATTTTTAAATAAAATGAAAAAACAATTCAATCATTCAATTTATCAAAATTGGAATAAAAAATTAAAAAAAAAAAATCAAAGACTCCGCGGTTCAGATCAATAATCGGCTCCCGAGTCACATCTAGTCTAGCTCATTGAAATGTACAAGGCATTAACTTATCTTATTGTGTTGCCAGCTACTTCTCTAAATATGAATATGAATGGTATTTGTTTCAAAAGCAATTATTACAAAGGTGGCTTTAGTTTTAATACTGCTCTGTTACTGTTATTCTAATTTAAATCTCAGGTCTGAGGTTTTAGCTTACAGCTTGTTTTAATAGGTTGAGGGACCAAAAAGGGAAAGAATGAGATGATTATACTCCAAGCACTGTAGTTGTTTTGAAGAGATGTTTGTATTTTTACATTTTATTTTCGGATACATTAATTTGTTTGGCTTTATTAAAAAAATAATTAAGTTACTTTCAATCAATAAAAATATTTTTTAGATAAAATTTCAATTAAAAGCAAATACAAATTTATATAATAAATATATTTTATGTAATAAATAAATAATTTAATTATAAAATTTAAAATACTGGACTATGTTGTTAATCGAATAAAACTTTACGAATTATATTATAATTTACTGTTACCTTTTCTTAATTTAATTTAATTTAATCCTTTGATACAATGTTAGGGGAGCGAAAGGCTTGCGTGGGCATTCGTGAGAGCACTGGTGCCAATTGCCTTGTTGCATATGTTTGATTGGGGAAAAAAGGATCTAAGGATCTAAATAAACCTTTAAACTTTGATCTAATAGTCAATTTAACCCTTAATATTTAGTTGAATCAATGAACCCTTCAACTTTTAATTTCGAGTAATTAAACCCTAGATATTTTAATTTTGATCTAATTATGTCCAAATTAGTCACGTGATTGTGAAATCTGTTAAGTTACCGTATGCTATTCTAGTAGGTGAGATTAAAACCAAAATAAAATAAAAATATTACTTTTAAAAAGTTTAAATATTTTTTTTTAAATGTCTTTAACCTCCATCTCAAGCCATTTTGAGAATCTTATCCATCAAATTTTCATCCATCATCATCAAGCTTGCCCTCATTAGAAGCAAAAATCAAAACAGAAAAAACTCATTATTGTGTCATGTAACAATATAGTGCTGCTATCACACCACCCTCAGCCATGTTGGGAATCTTATCACTAGTGTTTTGGAATTATGCAAAATAGTTTACTAATGCCAAGGTGGTTAGGCTTGCTAATGTGAAGCGCTTGGTATACTAATTTGATAAACCACACTCACATAAAATAAAGAATAGAAAATTTAACGTGGTTCGGTGTAAGCTTACTCCACTAACAAATCTACTATTAAGGAAAAATAATTACATACACTAATTATTTTTCTCACCCTCAAAATCACTCAAATAAAACTCACGGAATTCAACACACCTCTCCACTTTATGGGTTCTCTGCAATACATTCCATATAATGGCCAACCAACTATTTATATATAGAGGTTACTAAAACCTAGTCCTTTTAAGACTCCAATTATTAAATTTCATAATTTAAATTATACTAAATTTTCTAAACTAATTATACTTTCTAAATTCATTATACTTCCTAATTCTAATTGGACTTGGACTCTAACAATCTCCATCTCAAAGTCAAATGGAATTAGTCTTCACAATTTCTGCAAAAGTCAATTTTCTCTTGGGTACTTTCTTGCACTCTTGATTGTTGATGTTGCCTCTTGCTTCTACTTGTATTCTTCCAATCAATGTGCTTCCTTCCAATTTGTAAAGATTCTTTGTACCAATCTTCTCACCCTTCATGATCACAAGAGCACCTCGGCTAACTCTCATGACTCCACCATGAATCGAATACCCATAACCCAAAGAATCCAATTTACCCAAGGAAATTAAGTTCCTTTCAAATTTAGGAATATATCTCACTTCATCGAACACTTTTACTTGATCACCATGCAGCTTGATTTTTACTCTTCCAATACCTTTAACTTCCATCTTGTTCCCATTGGCTAGCTTCACTTTTTTTTCTTTCTTTTCTTCAATCACATCAAACCACTCTTTCTTTGAGCAAATATGGAATGGGCAAGCAGAAGCCATTAACCACTCATCCTGTAATGGATCTTTTGCATTTTCCTTATCATCATCCACATTCAAACATTCACTATCAATACCATCATCCATTGCAATTGCAGCAGTTCCTTCTTTTTCTTTTCCGCGACTCCTTTTGAATTGTTTAAACTCTACAAGATCTTCCTTCATCTTCATACAGTGGTATTGAATGTGGCCCTTCTCATGACAATAGTAGCATTCTCTATCTTCATGGTCTAATCGTGGTCTCGAACTCGATCTACTATTCCTTCTCCAATTATTTTCACGTAAATTGCTTCTATCATGATTAGAACTAGCAACAAAAGCTCCACCTTCATTGCTACTACCTGTCTTCTTGAACTTCTCATCATCCAAGATAACTGCGGTAACCTCCTCCACCTTCAAAGTCTCCTTTCCAACTGTTAGAGCTGTTACCAAGCTTTTATAAGAGTGTGGGAGAGAGGTTAAAAACAAGAGGGCTTTATCTTCTTCATCAACCTTCACACTAACACTAGCCAATTGAGTAATTAATTTATTAAAAATATTAAGATGATTCCTTACATCAGTACCTTAATCCATTCTGAGTTAGTACAACTCCTTCTTCAAATACAAACGATTTGTGAGTGATTTTGACATGTATAGGCTCTCCAATTTCTTTCATAAAACAACAGGCGAGTCTTCTCTAAGACATTGTACTTCACATCTGGGGCTAACGTCAATCTAATCGTACTCACAGCCCTTTGTTGAAGCTTCTCCCAATCATCATCTTTCATGATCACTGGTTTCTTCTCGTTCAATGCTTTAATTAATTCTTGTTGCACAAGGACATCCTTTACGGTGCTTTGCCACAAACTGAAATTATTTTTTCCATCGAATGACTCCACTTCAAATTTTGTATTCGCCATCTTTGACATCTCGAACCAGGCTCTGATACCACTTATTGTGATAAACCACACCCACACAAAATAAAGAACACAAAATCTAACGTGGTTCGGTGTAAGCCTACTCCACCAACAAATCTACTATTAAGGAAAAATAATTACACACACTAATTATTTTTCTCACCCTCAAAATCACTCAAACAAAACTCACAGAATTTAACACACCTCTCCACTTTGTGGGCTCTCTGCAATACATTTCATACAATGGCCAACCAATTATTCATATATATGCGCCACTAAAACCTAGTTCTTTTAGGACTCTAATTATTAAACTTCATAATTTAAATTCTACTAAACTTCCTAAACTGATTATACTTTCTAAATTTATTATACTTCCTAATTCTAATTGGACTTGGACTCTAACATAATTATATGTTGAACTGTATGAATTTGATTTGTTGATATAGTTGTGTTTCTCATTAAGGGTTTAGAGATGGAGGTAGCATTAGTGACAATTTTGTTTGAACATAGCATTTCTTGAGTTCATGTGATATAAGTTTAAGCTTAGATTGGTATAAAATCCAAGTCATTTTGAGAATTTGAAAATTTGTACTAACATATGAAAGCTTTAGAAGATTGTTAACGATAAGCTTTTGGTTGAAAAGGAATATGCTGAAACGATTTGGGGTTAAAATGAAAGTTTCATAAAGTATAGATGTTGCCTCTTCTGTTTGAGCGACGTTGGGGTTGCCGAAATCGGTAGTGGCAGCCAGCTATTATGCTCTCCTTATTTCCTTTTTGACTCGTTTTCACATTTTACCAATTATTAGGAGACTTGTCAAGGTTCGCAATGATGTCTGATTTGATTGTCAAGGTTGGCAATGATGGCTAATTTGATTATCGGTGCTAATTGATTGGTAAGTAGTTGTAGAAGACAAGGTTGCTCCTTTGTTGTCTCTAGTCCTTGCTTCATCACTCTACCAAGGGCTTTTCTTTATCTTGAGCTTGGTAGCAATTTTGTTGATAAACAAATCTATATTTTTTTTTTTGAAATTTTTTATTTTCAAATTCACATGCTCTTAAACTTGAAGCAATCTGGAGATGGATTGAAGAATCAATGTGGAAATTATTTTTATTTTATTTTTAAGATTTTTAAATGATATTTTAATATTACTTAGTATGAAAAAAAATATTATTTTATTCATTAATAATAACTTTATTATTTTTTAACTTTAACTTTTTAATGTATTAAATTAGGACTTAATTGTGTTGAAATTAAAAAGTTAACGGGTTTAATTGACCAAACTAAACATTGAAGGTTAAATTGACTATTGGATAAATGCTTAAGGGTTAACTTGGCCAGTGAAGTAATTATTTTATGTAAGATATTCTATAAGGAATAGTAACCCAATAATGAATAGACATATATATATAAGTGGGTTTATATGTGTAACACTCTCGCTTTAGCTAGTTCGTGCATTCGACTGTTCTGGTGATTAATATCAGTCCGGACAGTCGGAATGTCTAGAACTATATGTAAACTAGAGTGAGGAGTTATAAATAATTCAAATAAGTATAAGAAAAAGTAAGGAAAATTTTAGAAATGAAATACAACAAAGTTAAATGAGCCGGTGCCCCAGTGATGGGTGACCCTAATGGGAAGTTGCTGTTTTTACAGCTAGTAGCCCTAAACCCGAGGGAAATTCCGTGAAATAATTTTTGGGATGCCAGAGAAGAGTTATGGCACCCTAGGTAGCATTAGAATGTCAAGAAAAGGTTAGGAGAATTTTTAAGATCAGTACAGACAGTTTTGGCTCCTTAAGCCAAACGGAGGGCATTTTGGTCATTTCGTCTTCAGAGATGATTTTTGGCCAACTTGTCCAGTTAAATAAATAATTATTATGACATAAAATATAAATAAATATTGCTAAAAAATTAAATTGAAAATAAGTGGAAAAGAAAAGAAGAGAAAACGAAGAAAATTGGAATTTTGACATCACTATGATGTCATTAAAGTTCCTTCCACCAATCACAATTTAACCAATTAACTAAAAGGATAAAAATGACATAAAAATGAGACAAAAACAAAACAAAATAAACCAGCAGCCTTCTTCTCCATATGAGCTGGCCAACATAGGAAGAGAGAGAGAAGAGAGGAAAACCCCATTGATGCTTGTTTATAAGCTTGAGTTCACCCACCAAACCACCATAAAACCTCATCTTGTCTTCATAAAAATTGACCCTTACCACTAGAGTAAGACTTGGACAGCAAAAAGAATTGGAAATCAAGAAGTTTTGGAAGTTGGAAATTGCTCACAAAGAGGTTAGTGCCATATTTCTTGCCTTTATTCCATTTTAAGCATGAATTCAAGTTAAGTTAGGTTAGAAATTGATGAAAAATGAAGTAAATATGCATGCTTAGATTTCATGGAATTTTGGCCAGCCTTATGGGAGTGAGATTTTGAGGGTTTTGATGGATTTGAATGGTTTAGAAATGGTGTTTGATGTGTAGACATCAATTAGAAATTGATTAGTATGCCTAATGTGATATGTGTTTTGTAAATCTTAAATTGGAGTTAGGGTTTGATATAAAAATTTGGAATTTAATGATATGTTGATAAATTGTTGATGTTGAGATCAATTATGGACTAATTGAAGTGCATGGAATGTGATTTGTGGAAGGTAGTAGTGTGGGAAGGTGGTATTGGAAGTGTTGTTTTTGTGTAGGGAATTCTGGACCTATGAGTCCAGTGTGTTTAAATGAACATAAGGAGAGCTAGATAGCTCCAATTGGTGTGAGGACAATTGGAGATGAAATTTAAGACCTTAAGCCACATTTTTGGTGAAGAAACCATACCTAGAAAACTAACCTAAGTTACTCTAAAAATTGACCTAACCAGGTAACACACATACTGCCCTGAAAAATTGACCAAATGAATAGTATTTGTTTAATTGGCCATAACTCAGTGTAGAAATATCTAATTGACCTGAATTTTATATCAATGGAAAGATTAGACAATTTAGAACAACTTTCATGAAGAACACAAACTCAAATTCTGAACCTAACCAATTCAAATTGCTAGTCCAAGTTAGGACACCAAATCTGGCAGAACCAAATTTGCCCAGAAAATCTGGGTAAGGACCAATCCGGCCAGTTATGGTAAATTGACCATAACTTGAGCTACAAAACTCCAAATGGAGTGATTTAAAAAGAAAATTAAAGAAGACACATAAAGGGACAACTTTGATGGAGAAAAGTTTGCCAAATTCTCACTGTAGCTTAGACCAATGGAACAATAAACATAAGACACAAAAACTGAATTTTGAAAATACTTTTAGGAGGCTTAAAATTGCAATTGGCAATCAATGCCAACAAACTTAGAACCCAAAATGTGGTATAAATATGTATCAAATATTTGTGTACATATTATGTATGAAAAAGTTAAGAATTTGAGTGAATAGTAATGTGTGAATAGTAATTTTAAAGACATAAGAAATAATAATATAAATATTGTGATGAATAAGAAAATCATATGGATCTATGAAGGGGGCATTAGTCTTCATTATGAGAGAAAGAAAAATATTTCGATGTACAAATAATACACGAAAATTGATCGATGTGAATTGCGATTATATGAATGATCAAATGAATGTATAAATTATAATGAAATAATGAAATAATAAAACATAATAACACTCAATGATACTTATGAACCCTTAATGGTACTAATGTGATTAATGAATTTAAATTCTCAAAGTTGAGTGACTCTAGGATTTAAGGAAAATTTAGTTAAATTTGAAATCCAGGAAATGTTCATGGATTACTTGAAATATGAATGATAAATAATATAAATAGTGTAATGAATAAATGGATCATGTTAATGTATGAATGAGACATTAGTTCTCATTATTATAGAAAGGAAAAGTACTTTAAGTACAATGGTATATGAGAACCATTATAAATATATGAATTATGATGAAGGCAAAATTTATGTAGAAATGTATTTTAAAAATATATACTTCTGTTAGGAATAGAATTGAAATGTTATAAATTATAATTGGAATTTGTCATGAAATAATGAAGTCATAAAATATAATATATTAACATTTAATGGTACTATGTGCCCATGTATTGCCTAGACACGTGTGTCAGATTGGATAGATTAGCATGCCAATAGGGTATTGTTTTAGCAGTACTGCGTAAGGCTTTATGCCTGTATTTATGGCTTTATGCTTGTATTCATGGCTTTGTGCCTGAACTCATGGCTTTTATGCCCGATTACTTATTATCATGGCCTTTAGCCATACTGATATGTTATCATAGCTTTTTAGTCATATTGACTGTATACGTGGTTGATGTACTGAGCTTACAAATCCCATGGTATGATGGCCCAAGGCACAGCGGTGTCCAGTGCCAACGACCCGTTATCCAGTTTAGTCAGCCTGTCATAGGTTACTTGGGCAATGAAATTTATTGAAATGAGTTAAGAATAATAACAACTAAAAATATTAGCAATTAAATAAAAGAGTAAGAATATTTGAAATAAATTAGATTAGTTATTTAGTAGAAAGAATTAAAATGAATTGGAACGATATTAAAATTTAATTATTATAAAATAATCTGCGATAACCTAGAAAGTATTGAATGAAATGATAAAAAAAAAAATTTGTAAAAGAGATATAAGTATATTACTACTATGAATTTAGGAATAAATTGCTTTTTAAGAGGAATAAATTAGAATGAAAGATAGTTGATACTAGAAGTATTATATTAAAGTAGATTAAATTCCGGAGTATCCAAAGTATAATCCATTTCTTTCTTTATTTGTATATATTATTTTCTTTGTTATATTATTGCACCACTAAGCAGCAATGCTTAGCGCAATTGATTGTTTTCTCGCACAGTTACTGAAGATAAAGCCCAGTGGATATTAGACTGGAATTTTGGAGTCCGGATCTGCAGAAGTGTTAGAAGTGTATAAGGTTGTCACCTCCTCAGCAATGCATGTAGATAGGACTCACAAAAGTTATTTTATGTATTTATAATTAGTTATTATGTTGAAATGTAAATTATGACATTGTAATTAATTTGTATATTATGTCAATTGTAAATTTGTGTAATTAGTTTGTAAATTATGTAATTAATGGAAATATGAGAACTTTGATATGTGAATGGAGCATGAATGATAACGTATGGAAATGAATGTGAAATTGAATTACATAGAGAATGATTGAACTGATCAGATGATTATGATTAGTATAGATGAGATTTTTGTTTGTAAAATATTGTTGAATTTTCAAGCAGGTGAATAGTGAAATACGCCAATTGGTAATAAAACAGGGGAAACTCCGCTAGTTTCTCCTTAGAAAAATAATTGATATTAAAATATAATGAGAATAAATTATTAAAAGAGTAAAGTAAGATAAGATAGAGTGTTTCGGCACCGAATATGACATGTCTTGCTCGGTTACACTGTAGTCGGGTGAGGGGTGTCACAACATGTATACATAGGTGGATTCCAAAAATTTATAACCACCTTACACTTTCTTCAAAAAATAGTAATTACATTTGCATATGTATCTAACTACTATTAGGTTATCATTCCATATCAAATCCTAATATAAAATAACTACTTTATTTTATAATTTCTTATTAATTTGAGCCTTTAGCCTAAAAAAAAGAAAACAAAAAAAAAAAAGAAATTGTAGAAATATTGATTGGAAAACAGGTTTGAAATTTGGATTTTGTTCCTTTATCATTATTATTATTTTAGTTTTCTTAAATGTTGCTAACCTATTTAATTATTTTTTTATCATTAAAAAAATTTAATATAAAAAAAAGAGTGATGCTAGTTGGATCAATTTGATTTAGATCAAAGCACTTAAAATGTCCCAAATACCCTTGAATTATTTTTCAGAAGAAGTTTTCTTGCTACTAGCTTGATTTTTGAATTCGAGTCTCTCTCCACTTTAACTCAACCCAACATCCATCAATCAATAAAATGAATTAAATGTCATTTGATTTCCAAAGCATGGAGCTCTGTTCTCTTTTAATGATAAACGTGGGAAACCATTATTTAAAGAATAGAGCTCCGTCTTCCAAAATTTATAGTAATGAAATATATATTGTTCAAAGCTTCTTCAACCATTATTTCTTCTCTCCATCACTTCTCCTTCAAGCATTCTTCTAAGTTAAAAAGATCATGAATCAAAGTTTGGGCAAGAACAAAAGAGAGAAAAAGTTTATGTAGTCTTCATAGGACTTCAAGCTCAAATATATCAGTCATGGCAAGAATGTGCACCATTTGTTATAGTTGTGAGTAAAAGTGTGTACAAGTCTTATGACACCATGGAGGAGGCTATAGAAGCTTATGATGGGTTTCTGATATCTCCAATTAAGCAAGTATAATGTAGTAGTTTGACTACTGAAAGTGCAGAAACAGCAACAAATAGTGATGGCTCTAACGAATTTGATAAATTTATTATTGGCTTTGCCATTGGGGTGTTGTTTGCTTATGTGCATTTGTCCAAGGCTTGAAGCATAGCAACCAAGGAAGAAGCAAGGAATAAGTAATATTCTTTTTTTTTTTAATTGAGGGAAATTGTTAATATGTAATGTTTTGGTCTTATGATGATCTGTAATATTGGGTTTTAACATTCAATTTTTGGTGAAATGTCTGCTTTTAATCCAACTATTGACCATATTGCTATGAAAAAGAATATTGGTTTGATGCTTTTTTTTTTTTTTGAGAGTTTTCATATATGATTAATGCTAAATAATATGGCCATGCAATAGGGGTTCAAGTTTATGTTTCAATACTTGTTAAAAAAGGACTTAATCCAACATTATATGGTTGAAGTCTCATTAAAAAAGAAGCAATCAATGGTTGAAGGCAAAATCTTTAGATTAGGAATAAGTAACTTTGAAAGTTTTGTTAAAAAAGAAGCATACAATGAAAACCATTTTCATATATATATATATATATATATATATATATATATATATATATATATATATATATATATCTGTGTGTGTGTGTGTGTGTGTGTTACATTTTCCTATTGTAACACCCCCATACCAAGTAGTCTATACATTCTACTGTTTCGGCAACTAGTGTCTGTCTGGACAGTTAGGATGTCTAGAACTATATTTGTGTCATCTAGAAAATCCATAAATAAAAATTAATAGAAATCATATGAAGGTGAAATGGAAATAAGAAAAACAAAACATAATCGATTAAATGAACTGAGGTCCCAATGATGGGTGATCGAACCGGGAAGTGACTGCGAGCTAAGTTGTTACCCTAAATTCGTGTGGGACCTTATGATACCCCAGGCCTAGGGATAATTGTGAAACTAATAGTAATGTGAAAACCACAGAAAGGAATAAAGAGTAAGTTCAAATAATTGAATCAGAGTTCAGGAAGTAACTTAGTGCTATTAGAAAAATTGCTCAGACCCGATAAGGGGCATTTTGGTCAATTCACTCTTAGAGGTGATTTTTGACCTACATGTCCATTAAAATGTAGGAAATTAAAATATTGAAAAATAAATTAAAAGAGAAGAGGTGTATGGAAAAAAAGAAAAAGAGAAAAGAAAAATTCAAATTCTGAAGTGAATTATGACATCACTATGAGGTAAGCATGACACAATTAAAATTTTAATTATTAATTAGTTAAATTTAGAGATAAATATGCTTATAAAGGAAAAAAATTAATTAAAATAAAAACAAATTGTCACTTCTTCTTCCCTAAATGTGCCGGTCACCTTGCTCCTCCTCTCTCTCACCATTCCACCACGAATGGCCAACCTCAAGCTTTCAAACCCCAAAATTCAACCCTAATTTTTATAGTCGCTTCACTAAAAACCCTTAATTAGACTTTGTTAAGAAGCTTAGAAGGAGAAGCTCAAGAAGTAAGTAAGGGAAATTGAAGATTCAAAAACTCCATAGAGGTAAGTCTCCCTTTCTTCTAATTTAAATTGGTTTTTACTTATGAAAATGGTGTTGAGCAAGTAGAAATTACTTGAAAAGTTGAAAAAAATCATGATTAATAAGATATTAGTAAAATTTGGCCAGCATGAAGACTTGGGAAATTGATTTGTTTTAATTCAATTGGTGTTGAATAGGAACTTGATTGATGTTATATATATGATTTAGGAAGTGAACTTCATGAATCGTGAAATTTGGGAGAATTAGGGTTTATGGAGGATTAAGGTTTTGGAAGAATTGGGGATTTTTTAGAATTATTGACCAATTGATGTTGTGATGCTTAATTATGGTCAATTAGTGTGCTTATAAGTGTAAATTGATGAATGAAATTGAGATAAGTGAGTAATGTTGAGATGTTGAATTTTGGACTAATGAGTCCAGCAGAGTTAAATGGCCATAAGTAGAATTGTGTTGCTCTAATTGGTGTGAAGCCAATTGGAGATGAAACTAGAGTCATAATGTCACATTTTTGGTGAAGAAACCTTGCTCAAAAACTGGCCCCAAGTTGACCTAAAATTGGCTTGAATCCAGAATTAGTGACCTGATTCTGGGCAGAATTGACCAAATGAACAGTATATGTTCAAATGGCCATAAGTTTGTGTAGTGAGGTCCAAATAACTTGAGTTTTGAACCCATGAAAAGCTTAGACATATTAGAACAACTTTCATGAAGAACATAAACTAAAATTCTGACCATAACCTAATCAAATTGCTAACCAAAGTTAAGTCATCAAAACTGCCAGAACCACAATTGCCCAAAAATTCTGGACATAGACCAATCCGGCCAGTTATGGTAAAAATATCATAACTTGAGTTACAAAACTCCAAATGGAGTGATTCAAAAAGGAAATTAAAGTAGAGACATTAAAGAACAACTTTGATGAAGAAAGTTTAGCCAAATTGCCACTGTAGATTAGTCCAATGGAACAGTAAATAATAGTAACAAAAACTAAAAATTTAAAATTACTTTTAGGAAGACTTGAATTGTAATTGGCAATTAATGCCAATAAATTTATTACCCAAAATGTGGTATTAGCATGAGATTAGAAATAGTATACCTGTTAATTATGAATTAGTAAAAAATTTGCATGAATAGTAGTGTGAATAGTAACCACAATAACATCAAATGCAAAGAACCCAACCTTATGAGACTTTATAAGTAAATTAAGTATGCAAAATTCAACTGTTGGATTAATTATTAGAAATGATTTGGATGGGTATTGAAACACTTTAATTATGTGTTTCAGTTGGAAAGGAGCCATCCAAGGAAAGAGGAAAAGTTGGATCAAGTCAAGACTAGTTAAAGAGGTTTGTGCATAACAACCACTACCAATTTGTTTTCAAATTTAATTTTTGTTTTGAATGAATTGTATGAATGATTTATGACTGTTGTTGTATTGAAAATCCTAATTGAGAAATTATTTATTGCTAGCCCAATTTTGGGTAATTATTTGAATGGAAAATGATTGTGAATTGACAAATGCATTTGATTAATGAAAAATTATTAAAATGGTTTGAAACCACAGTTGACATGACTATGTGTTTTGAATTCCTCACTAGCCTGCCTAGTGGGACGAATTGGATTTATATTCCCTCTCTGGCTGAAGTGTTGAGGTGTGTGCCAGTTGAGGACGAATTGAATGAGTACTCATATATATGTGCTAGCTAGCTTTTGCATTCCCCATTAGCCTTTGGTTATTGGGACGAATTGGATAATCGTGTTATGATCAAAACTATGTGACTTTATGGAATTTTTGTTTTATGATTGATGGAATAAAATTTATTTTTATTAAGTGATTCTCTGGCTTCAGAAATAAAGCATGATTTTATATGCGTTAACATTTCAATTGGTTGAATTTGGAAAATTGTGATTTATATTGATGTGTAAATTATTATTATTTTTTTTAGTTGTGCACCAGTGAGTCTTTGGCTCAGTAATAGCTTGTTTATACTGTTGCAGGTAAAGAGGCAGATAAAGCGGCAGAGTAGACTACTTGTGACGAGGAGTGATCATAATTTTAGAGTCTTTACCGGGTATATAGATTATACCATTGTAAATTTTCTTTTAATGTATATGTATTTGTGTGTATGTACATGACAGACTTGAGCAGTTGTATAAAGATTTTGAAATTTTATTTTTGATCAGTGTAAATATTTGTAATATAAACCTGTTATTTCTTATTAATGAAATGCTTAAGTTCTTTTTGAATTTTTCAAATAATAAATTGCTACCTCTAATTGAGTTGATGAGATTGAATTGTGTTGAAATTATTGGAGTTGTGGTTAAGACATATATTGGGAGTATTTTTAACAGGTTTTGAAGAACTGTTTTCTCAATTTATAGATGGAACTCTATCAAAATTTCTGTAAAAATCTTAGAATTCTGAAAAGATAAAAAATTGTTGTTATAATATAAACCCCAATAAAAAGTTCTTTAATGATTATTTATCATTTCTTTTCACTTTAAAAGGGATTGAAATTGTTTTTTTCCCTTGTAATATATTTAATGGATTATCGATAGGCGAAGTTCGGTAATTCATTGGATATATTACGGGATCATGTTATGCCTTATATAGGGATAAGGTGTGACACCTCTACATTACAATCATCATGAAAAAAACATCCAGTCACTTGAAGGTACACAAGTCAATTAGAAAGGTTAAAAGGAAAGGAAGAAATCTTTAGTAACTCTTCAGGACCAAAATCATATTAAAAAAAAAAAAAAAAGGTTAAGAACAAGATAAGCAAATAAAAAAAGACCATTCACAATAGATGGCAAAGACTTTATTTGCATCAATTTTAAGTTTCTTTAACTCTGAAGATGGATAATAATTGATATTATTAAAGTTGCCATAATTAATTATCAATCTGTGCTAAAAAAAGGATCGTGTATTGTTGTTGTAATACTTTATGCATTTGGCTATTGAAATATATTAATTTTACCTCCGGTTTTAGAAGATTGAATGTTTATTGAAATATTTATAATTCAATAAATTACTAGAAATGGTACATTTAGCAACTGTTCAAAATTGAGGAATGCTAAGATGGTCCATATAACAACTTTAAAGAGAGTCCACATTAGCTTAGGCAGATATATAGCCATTGATATTGAAAGGTGATATATATATATAAAAGAAAAGAGTTTCTACTTACTGAAAATTTTTGAATTTGTAGGAGTTACAGTAGAGCAGCTTTGCAAAGAAAGGTAGAATTTTATGTACAAGGGTGTTCAACACATAAGCTTCCTAGAAGTAACAGAGGGTTTCTAGCAGAGTTGCGTTCAACTCTTTCCAAGGCTCTATCTTCTATTCTACCTCTCCATGAAGAAGTGTTCTCCTTTTATAGGGGCTCATATAGTAGTTTTGGAATTTTGAAAATTACTGTACAGTCCGTGAGTTGCTAGCTAGGAGCATCTTCTAACAGTGTAAAGTGTTGTGCTGTCCGTGAGTTGCTGGCTGGGAGCATCTCCTAATAATGCAAAGTACTATGTAGTCTGTGAGTTGCTAGCTGGGAGCATCTTCTAACAGTACAAAGCTGGATTTTGAAATATTTTGTAAAAGTGGCATGTCTGCATGCGCTGTAATTGATTGTATTGGCAGGTAAAATAATTTTCTTTAATACTCCTTTTTTTTTAGGAAGAAGATCATCTGATAGGAGATAAAATGCTACAACAGTCATTTTCATTTTCATCACTGAGGTCAATGATGGGTTTTGAATCTGAATCTGCTACGAATGTATCAGATCTACTTTGCAAAAGCTGTTTCATGATTACAAAGTATTCTTCTTTAGTTTTTGCTACTGTAAGCTCAGCCAAAGTATGTGATTTTTAGGCTAAGAAGTTGGAGTTTGATGGCCCTGGCAGGAAGTTTTGGGCCTTGAGCCAATCTTAAATGGATGATTTTAGAATTTTTTCTGAGACGTTGAAGGAGTCCCATTATTTTACTTTGAATCTCCTAGCAAGAACATTGGTACCATCTTGTTGATGATATGCAAGGACCCAAACAAGGACCCAAGGTAGGAAGAATTTTATTCAAAAAAGGAAAAAGGGTGACAACCTTTTTTTTTTTTTTTTGAGGGTTTGAAATGTTGTTTGAATAAGGTGTAACTTTCTTAGATTTCTGGGGTGAAAAGGTGATACACCTGTATTATATAGATGTTTTTAAGCACATTTGTATAACATTTCATCGCATTTAGATAGGTAATTTCATGCATAATTATCAAATTCATTAACTTTTGTAAATTTCATTACTGTGCACTGAATTCTATGTTTTCTGTATATTTTTAGGTATTTTGATGGAGTTTCAAAGCATAGAAGTAAAGAAGAAAGTTTGGAAAAACTCAAGAAGAAGAACATTGTTAATGATACACCTTACATGGGTTGTGTAAACATACCACAGACCCATGTAACTTGTAGCCTGGAGAAAACCAAAGAAGTCAAAGAAGAAACACAGTACACGAGCCGTGTAACACGACCCATGTAACCTGTATAGACCCGTGTAAGATTTTGCCTAGCAAAGCTTGAAGAATTCCCAGAAGAACAATAGAACACGGGCTATGTAATTGGACTCATGTAACTAGCCAAGACCCATTTAAACTTCTGTCCAAATACAAGATGCAGCTTTCAAGTCCTAGTAAATTACACGGCTCTGGGCCATGTAGTGGCGCACGGGCCATGTATAAGCTAATAACCAGTTTCTTGATTTGATTCCAGCTCTAGTTTTTACACTCAAAATAGACTTCTGATGCCTTCGGGACTCTAAAAACCTAACCCTAGGACACTGAATATAAAATAGAAGCAGTAGAAAATAGAAAAAGGATTCCAAATCTGATCCACCATTTTCATACACTTTTGCATATACATACATCTTCATCATTCTCTTGAAGCCGTCTTGAAGAACAGTGCATTAGTATCAAGGAGGAGTCCTCAGTCGAAGTTCCACAAGTTTAAAGCTGCAGAGAATTCTCTTTGGTTCTTTTGTTCTAATTCTTTAGGCTGCTTTTTATATTCTTTTATTATGTTTGCTAAACTCACTATGAGTGAGTAGTTTCTTTATTCTGGAATTAAGGGAGTAACGTTTGTCATCATTATTATGGACAAATATTGAGTTTTATCGATTGGATTTGAGTTTTGTTCTTTGAATTAATGTTCTGTGTTCTTAATGCATGCTATGTACCGGTACCCACTTAGACATAATATAAGATACTAATTGAAGAACTGAAAGGTAAAGGTTAGTATTGGAAAATCAGAGTATTGAACTTAGAAAATCTGACCTAGAGATTAGCTGAAATCCTTCGTGGAATTCCATAATTAATCATGGATCTTAAAGGGTTTTTATTAGGATTAATCACCAGTGAAAGTAGGGTTTAGCTCTAATTGAAACACACCTTAGGTGCCTTGAGAGAGGACCTAGGATACCTTAGGATTAATTTCCATCAAAGTAATGATCCTCAATCCAGTGAATAGACAAGATTGAATCCATAATAAGATTAAAGTGTGAAATCTTAATTCTGGAATTGTTTTAATAGACTGTTTCATTTTAAGTTCATTATTCTCTTAATTTTTTAACACTCAAGATAAATTAGATTCACTCTCTTATTATATTCGGTAGCCTAGACAATCATAATTGCTGTGTAACTTGGTACTTACTAATTAAATTCCTCGTGATACGATACTCTACTCACTACTTTATCACTTGTTGGTGATCCGTGCACTTACGGGGTTGTAAAATCAGCAAACAAGTTTTTTGCGCCGTTGCCGGAGAATTTATTTCTAGTAATATTAAGCGAAAGGCAATTTAGCTGATTTAGGCATTTACATTTACTATTTAAATTTATTTAATTTGTTTTTATTCTTTTACTTTCCCTTAGGTATTTGGTTTGATACATGGCCAGAACAAAACCGGAGAAAGAAGTTTTAGACTTGGATCCCAAGATAGATAGGACTCTAAGAACCATCAGGAGAGAAAGGAGACACCAAGAACAAGATCATTAAATTTTAGAAACTCTAGTCATGGCCAACAATAACAACCAACCAAGACCCTTGAGGGACTATGGAGCCCCATCTATCTAAGGATTCTAGCCCAACGTTAAAAGACCCATAGTGGAGGCCAATAATTTTGAACTCAAATAGGCATGGCTCCAGATGATTCAACAGACTCAGTTTAGAGGTTCACCTACAGAAGATCCACACTACCACCTCTAGTGCTTTCTTGCCTTATGTGACACATTCAAGATGAATGAAGTCTCTGATCAAGCTATAAGACTCAGAGCATTCCCATTCTCCCTTCGAGATAGAGTAAGGAAGTGGCTACTTTCTCAACCAGTTGGAACATTCACCACTTGGGAAGACCTCTCATAAGCTTTTCTAGCAATGCATTTCCCACCTGCGAAGACTGCAAAGTTGAGGGTTGAACTCAATACCTTTAGGCAAAAGGAAGGTGAATCACTCTATGACGCATTGAAGAGATATAAAGACTTACAGAGGGAATGTCCACACCATGGCATAGAAGACTAACTCCTAGTTTAGAATTTCTATAATGGGTTATTGCCCTCTACAAGGAGCATAGTAGATTCAGTTGCGGAAGAAGAGTTGATGGAGAAAATAGTAGCACAAGCCCTTGAACTTCTAGAAAGGGTCGGTTATCATAACTATGAGTGGTCAAATGAAAGGGGAGATACAAGAAGACCAGCAGGAATCTTAGAAGTGAACGCCCTAAGCATGATAAATGCTTAGTTTGACCAGCTCACCAAAAGGTTTGACAGAATGCAAGCCAATGCTATAGGGATGAGCAACTAGCACTGCGACAGCTGTGGAGGAGGGTGTATGACTTCAGAATGCAATAACTTCAATGAACCCTCTATAGAACAACTAAACTATGTGAATAACAGAGGAAACTTCAACCAGAGGCAGCTCAACAATCCATATTCAAATACGTAGAACCCTGAATGGAGAAACCACCCTAACTTCTCATGGTCCAACTCGCAGAATCAACCCATGAACAAGTAGCAAGGTACAGACCACCAGCACCCCTAGGTTTTCAGAACAGAGGACAAAACCTTCCACACCTGCCACCACCTCCTCAACCTCAATAGCCTGAATGAAAGTTGACTATGGAATCCATGATGGAAGGCTTTTTAGCAGCCCAACAATAGCATAATGAAATGATAAAGTAGTTAGCTTCCAGAATGGACCAACTAGCCACCCACAATAAGATGCTTGAAAACCAAATTGCTCAGCAGGCAAGTTCTTCAAGCAAGGCTACTGGTAAACTGCCAAGTCAATCAGAGATGAACTCCAAAGAGCACTATAAGGTAGTTACCTTGAGGAGTGGCAGGACATTAGAAAAACAATCATTAGAGAAAAAATCAACTGAGAAAACCTCTGATGAATATGATAACTAAGCAGAAGAGAAGGAGGAAGAAGCTAAAAAGGAACAGGAAGAGGAAACAAAGAAGAAAAAGAAGTTACCAGAGCCATATCAACCTCCTCTACCTTTTCCCCAGAAATTCTAGAAGGCTAAACTGGATAAACAGTTTGGAAAGTTTTTAGAAGTTTTACAGAAACTCTACATTAACATTCCCTTCACAGAAGTGCTTTCTCAAGTGCCATCCTACACTAAGTTCCTTAAAGAAATTCTTTCAAAGAAGAGAAGGTTGGAAGATTATAAGACTGTTGCTCTTATAGAGGAATGCAGTGCCATATTGCAAAATAAACTGGCACCAAAGCTCAAGGATCCAGGGAGCTTCTCCATACCTTATCTTATTGGCAACATGAATATAGACAAGGCACTCTGTGATCTAGGTGCAAGTGTGAGTCTGATACCTCTATCAACATGTCAGAAGCAGGATGTAGGAGAGCTACAACCCATAATAATTTCACTGTAATTGGCTGATCTGTCTGTCAAGTACCCGATTGGCGTCCTAGAAAATATCCCCATTAAGGTGAAAAAAATTCTTCATTCCTATTGATTTTGTTGTCCTGGAAATGAAAGAGGATGTCTAAATTCCTATCATCCTGAGAAGACCTTTCTTGGCAACCACTGGAGCTATCATAGATGTTAAGAATGGCCGGTTAACTCTCAAGGTAGGAGATGAAGAAGTGGAATTCAACCTGTTCGGAGCAATAAAGGATAAACTTGAACCTGATGAATGCTTAAGAGTTGACATAATTGATAAGCTAGTTGAAGAGGAATTTCACAAAACACATCCTGAAGATCCTCTTGAAGCATGCATGGTGCACAGCCACATAGCAGATAATGAAAACACAGAAATTGTAGCTTGTGCAAAATCTTTAGAAGCTAGCCCATCCCTGCCCTTAGCTCAAGCTCTCTAGGTGGAAGAGCTAAAGGAGGAGCAACCCAAAAGCAAGTCACAGGAAGACACCAAACAGGTAGAAATGAAACTTCTCCCCTCCACACTAAGGTACGCATTCTTGGACTCAAACTCTAAATATCCTATTATTATAAATGTTGGCCTATTAAATGAAGAAGAGGAAAATTTATTAAGGGTACTTAGGACCCATAGCAAGGCTATAAGGTATAAAATAGAAGACCTGAAAGGGATTAGTCCTTCAATTTGCATGCATAGAATACCTATGGAGGAAAACAACAAATCAAAGGAGACTTAACCTAAACATGAAAGAAGTAGTTAAGAAGGAAATTCTGAAACTATTATATGCAGGTATTATATACCCAATTTCTGATAGTAAATGGGTTAGTCCAGTGCATGTAGTGCCTAAGAAGGGTGGGACAACTGTCATTCAAAATGTAAATAATGAATTAATCCCTACTAGGGTAATCACTGGTTAGCGCATGTGCATAGATTATAGGAAATTAAATAGTGCCACCAGAAAAGACCATTTTCCTCTCCCTTTCATAGATCAAATATTAGAAAGGCTAGTAAAACATTCCTACTTTTGCTATCTATATGGGTATTCAGGATTTTTCCAAATTCCTATTCACCCAAAAGACCAGTAAAAGACCACATTCACATGCCCTTATGGAACCTTTACATATAGAAGAATGCCTTTTGGTCTTTGTAATGCCCCTGTTACTTTTCACAGATGCATGATGGCTATTTTTTCTGATTACATTGAAAATATTATGGAAGTTTTTATGGACGATTTTTCTGTCTATGGAACTACTTTTGATGAATGCCTCGCTAACTTATCCAAAGTGTTGCAAAGATGTGAAGAATCAAACCTGGTTCTAAATTGGGAAAAATGTCACTTCATGGTAAAGGAAGGTAAAAATTGAAGTTGACAAGGCAAAAATTGAAATTATTGAAAAAATGCCATCACCAACATTAGTCAAGGGAGTGCAAAGCTTTTTGGGACATGCAGGCTTCTACAGAAGATTTATTAAAGATTTTTCTAAAATAGCTAAGCCACTGACTAACTTGTTAAGTCAAGATGTTCCCTTTGATTTTGATGAAAATTGCCTTGTTTCTTTCAATAGAATAAAAAAAGCTTTAATTACAGCACCAATTATGCAACCACCTGATTGGGAGCTACCATTTGAGGTGATGTGTGATACAAGTGACTATGCAGTTGGAGCAGTACTAGGACAAAGGAAAGATAAGAAGCTCCATGCCATTTACTATGCCAGCAAAACACTTGACGATGCACAAATCAACTATGCTACCACGGAAAAGGAATTCCTAGCAGTGGTGTTCACAATTGATAAATTCAGATCCTACCTACTTGGATCAAAAGGCATTGTATACACAGATTATGCTGCCATCCGGTACCTCTTGAACAAGAAGGAAGTATAGCCAAGATTGATTCGATGGATCTTACTGCTACAAGAATTTGACCTTAAAATCAAGGACAAAAAGGGATCCAAGAACGTAGTAGCTGACCACCTCTCAACACTGAAACAAGAAGACATAGGGGACATTGAGGATTTACCAATCGATAACTCATTTCCTGATGAGCAATTATTAGCATTCTCCCAAGCTCCATGGTATGCTGACTTTGTTAATTATCTTGTATGTAGGGTATTGCCACCAAACATGTCTTACCAGTAAAGGAAGAAATTCCTGCATGATGTGCGATTCTACATGTGGGAAGAACCTCTGCTGTACAAGAGATGCAATGATGGGCTAATAAGAAGATGCGTACCAGAGGAGGGTGTAGAGAACATTCTGCAGCACTGCCATTTATCATCATATACAGGATATTTTGGCACCATAAAAACAACAGCTAAGATTTTACAAGCAGGGTTCTATTGGCCAAATCTATTTAAGGATGTGAGATCCTTTGTGCTGGTTTGTGATCAATACCAAAGAATAGGGAACATCTCAAGAAGGAATGAAATGCCACTGCACGGTGTACTTGAAATAGAACTATTTGATGTGTGAGGAATAGACTTCATGGGTCCATTCCCATCTTCCTTCGAAAACAAGTATATTCTGGTTGGTGTTGATTATGTGTCAAAATTGGTAAAAGTAATAGCCACACTAACAAATGATGCCAGAGTGGTCACAAAATTCCTTAAGAAGAACATCTTCCCAAGATTTGGTACACCAAGGGCAATAATCAGCGATGGGGGAAGTCACTTCTACAACTGACAATTTAAAACACTATTAAAGAAATATGGAGTGACTCACAAGGTGGCAACACCTTGCCATACGGTCAAGTAGAAATTTCAAACAGGGAGCTAAAGCAGATCCTTGAGAAAACAGTTGATCACTCAAGGAAGGACTGGTCTATAAAGTTAGATGATGCACTGTGAGCATACCACACTGCATAGAAAACTCCCATTAAAGCAACACCCTTTTGCCTAGTTTATAGAATTCCTGCCACCTCCCTGTCAAACTTGAATACAAAGCCTATTGGGTAATTCAGGCACTAAATTTTGACCTAAAAGCTGTTAATGAAAAAAGGCTTCTACAGATCAACGAGCTAGAAGAAATCAGGTAGGATGCCTATGAAAATGCTAAAATCTTCAAGGACAAGACCAAAAGATGGCTCGATAGACTCATAACAAGGAAAGAAATCAAGGAAGGAGACCTTGTCTTACTGTTCAATTGAAGATTAAAACTCTTCCTAGGGAAGTTGAGGTCAAGATGGTCCGGACCCTTTAAGGTAACTCAATTCTTCCCGCAGGGAGCGGTAGAAGTATGGAGCGAAACCTCAAGTACCTTCAAGGTTAATGGGTAGAGATTGAAGCCATACTTCTCGAGGGATAAAATTCAGGATGGATTCACCCAATCCTACAACACCCCTCTAACTCAACAATGAAGCTAAAGAACAGTCCAACTAATGACTATAAACAAGCGCTCTTTGGGAGGCAATCCAAACACCTTTGTAACTCTTCTTTTAATTTTCATTATTTTACTTTATGTTCTTTAATTTTTGAAGGTACCCCAAATCACAATTCTGCAAAAGCAAGGAACTGAAAGCAAGGGAGGAGTGGAAACATTAAGTCAAAATCACGCAAGAGAAGATTGCACAAAACCAGGGAAGTAACTCTGTAGCTAATCTTTGCATTCATTTCATTCATATAGATAGAGATACTTTAGCATGAATAAAATAAAAAATAAAAAAAAAAGGGAAAAGAAGGAGAACCAGAAATTTACACGGGCCATGTATATAGTTTTACATGCCCTGTGTAATAACCTGAAAACCTAGAACACACTTGCATAAGCTCTAGAAACTTACACGGGTTGACCCCATGTAATGTTACACGCCATGTGCTTCATATAGGGAGAGAAAAAATTTAGAGTTTAAGGGAGATCGAAAGTTACACGGGTCCCCAAATAAATTTATATGAGTTGTGTAACTTGTCTAGCAAAGCGACTTTCAGACAGAGAGTTACACGGGTCCTCGGACCGTGACCTGTGTAGTGATATATGACCCTTGTGATACCCAGGGGCATGAAAACGTGCAAAACGAAGGGACAAACACCCCTTTAAATTCTCTTAACACCCTTTAACCTCTCATCCATTCAAGAATCCTTCCTCTCCATAACTCTTTCTCTTCAAAAATCTCTCAAATACCTGCTCCATTCACAAACCCTAGCTTTTCTCTCTCCCCAAACACCAATGGCTCCTACTAAACACCTAGCAAGAAGAATGGGCTCTTCCTCAAGACAAGGAAGAGATTCCTCACCATCACCACCTCTGCCATCACCACAATGCCCAAGAATAAGGCAACCATAGCAAAGCCCACCTCAACCACAGTCGCAAGTTGTGCCCCAACCTCAACCACAACCCCCACAGCCAGCATAATCGGAATTCTCCATTGTCTGGCAATTCCGCAATTCCACCCAAAGAGATTTGTGCACATGGCTTCAAAACAGGAGAATTATCTCCATAAAGTACATGGACTTCGGGTTACTAGAATAACTCAGGCTACAAGAGGAGATCGATGGGCTACTTGCAAGCATTGGATGGACTCGATTCACCCAACTCTAATTTCTAGCCTACAGAGACACCACGTTTGAGTTCCTTGGGAACTTTAAGGCCACCTTATGGCCTACAGACAGAGAAGACAAGGGCAGGATCGAGTTTAGACTGCTTGGTGTCGATTGGGTAATGAACATTAATGAATTTAATGCAATATTCGGCTTCAATAGCATCGGCTTCCTAGAGATTCCGCAAAACATGATGATCTACAATAGTGTTGACTTCTAGCTCTCCATTGCCTTGAACACCGATGTCTACAACTCCAGCAAGTCCAAATCTTTAGGCATCACTAGCCTCTCTCTAAGATATATGCACAGGTTAGCCGCTCACACCATCACGAGCCATGGTGACAGCTTGGGCATTGTAAATGCTAATGAGCTTTTCTTCTTATGGTGCATGGTCATCGGCCAATGTTACAGCACCAGCTTCTTCCTGTGTAACCACCTGCGCCACATATCCCACCAGCCTACTCCATAATGGATTTGTCCCTGGACATCATAAGCTGTGCTCCATTGCCGGTATCAACAGGATCAATCAAACCATTTACATATCGATAGGGATATGTAAGAAGGTTGGAAACACATGCTTCCTCATCGATGAAGAAGGGAACATCATCTCTAGGTGGGAAGAAGCAAGGGAAGAGCCGGGTGAAACCTCACAGGACCAGGAGGAAGCACAGGAGCCACTCCACCATGAGTCCCCTGCTATATTACCTCCATACACACCACCACCCGTAAACCCCATCCTCGCATAGCTTCAGCGCATAGAGACCACCTTAAACAATAGGATGTAGGCACTCGAAGCTAGCCTCCAAGAAGCACACACCAAGCTCGATATGATAATTGAGAGGTTTGATGCAGAGGGACCATCATCACCATCAGAGACTTTCTAGAGTTAGGACTTTAAGATAGGTTCTTTCATGTAAAACTTATATGCCTTAGTCCTAAATTGTCTCTATAGGTCTCTAATCCTTGCTATTTTATCCCAACTTTAAACTCTTAATACATGATATGTTTTTTCATAAATTTTTATGCTATTTCTTAATTTTGCATATTGTGTTGCCATTGAGGACAATGTCATATTTGAGTTTGGGGGTACAGATGCATTTCATGCATTGCATTCACCTTACATTGCATTACATCACTTAACTATATCCATATTATACTTGTGTATCAAAAATCCAGAAAAATTTTTCAAATTTTGAATTTTTTGAAATGATTTTTTACTTAGAATTATAACAAAAAATATTAATAAGCTTGTAACACTCTCACTGTAGTAATTTCGTACATTCTACTGTTCCGGTGACTGGTGTTGGTTCGGACAGCTAGAACATCTGGAAAAAATATTTAGACTAGAGTGAGGATTCATAAATAACTTAAATATTAATAAGAAAAATTTAGGAAAAATTTTAGAAATAAAATATAACCAAGTTAAATGAGACGGTGCCCTAGCAATGGTTGTGAGTCTAGCAGGTTTGGGCAGCTATAAATAGAGTTGTATGGGTTCAATTGGTGCAAGGCCAATTGGACATGAAACTAGACACATAATGGCACAACTTTGGTGAAGAAATCCTGCCCAAAAAACGAAACCAAGTTGACCTAAAAATTACCCTAATCCAGGTGACCAACATGCTGTCCCTGGAAAATGACTAAATGAACAGTATTTGTTCAAATGGTCATAACTCAGTGTAGAAAAGTTCAATTGATCTGAAATTTTACCAAAAGAAATCTGAGACATATCCCTACAACTTTCTTGAAGAATACAAATCCAAATTCTGACCATAACCTAGTCAAATTGCTAACCAAACTTAGGTCACCAAATCTAGTAGAACCAAATTGCCCAGAAATTCTGGGTACAGGTCAATCTGGCCAATTATGGTAAAATGACCATAACTTGAGCTACAAAACTCCAAATGGAGTGATTCAAAAAAAGAAATGTAACTAGACACAATAAGGAATAACTTTCATGAAGACAATTTTATCACATTCCTACTGTACAAATGACCAATGGAACAGTAAACCTAGGGTATGAAATCTGAAAATTTTGAATAACATAAGATAAGCTTTGAAATGGTATTGGAAATCAATACCAACAAAAATAAAATGCAAAATGTGGTATCTTGGAGAACTTAGGTTCAATAAATTTATTATGTATTAAAAAGTCAATAATTTGAGTGAATAGTAATGTGAATAGTAATACAAAGACACAAAGTGTAAGAACTAAATTGGTAGAGGAAATTAAGGTATGAATTTTGGAATCCATGAAATGTTCATGGATTACTTGGAATAGAAATAGTAATTTACCTAAATGACTTAATGAACATTTAAGTTATGTGAATATATAATTAAGATTTGTATTCTCATTACTAGTAGGTCTAATAAAACATGAGTGATACCACTTAAATATGAAATGAAATTAACCTAGATGAATTGTTGAGACTTATACTCCCAACACCAATGGAGTTCATAATATATTAGCAATACAACTTGAAGTATGAAATGTACCTTACATGAATAGATTGTTGAATGAATAAATATGATAAAAGTGTCATTTGGGATTTAGGTTCCCATCAAGAGAGAAAGGAAAGATGTTTTGAATGTGAATTGTGATCAATGTGAATGATGTAAGGAATGTATGAATACTATGATGAATGTATAAATTATGAAATTTGTCATGAAATAATGAAGTCATAAAACACAATATATTAATATTTAATGATATTATATGCCCTTGTATAGCCTAGACATGTGTGTCAGATTGGATAGATTGGCATGCCAATAGGGTATTGTTTTAGTAGTACTGCAAAAGGCTTTATGCCTGTATTCATTGTTTTATGCCCGTATTCATGGCTTTATGCCCGCATTCATGGCTTAATGCCCGATTATGTGTTATCATGGCTTTTTAGCCATACTGACTGCATACGTGGTTGACGTTCTGCGTTCCATGGTATGACAGCCCGAGGCACCGCGGTGTCCAGTGCCAATGACTCGTTATCCAGTTTAGTCAGCCTGTCGTAGGTTACTTGGGCAGTCTAATTTATTAAAATAAGTTATGAATATTAGTAATTAAAAATGCTAGAAAGTAAATAAATGAGAAGAAGTTCTAAAATAAATTAGATTAGCTCCAAAAATTTGTTCCTTAGAATGATTTGAAGTAAATTAAACTAGTTCTAAAAATTTTAAATATTACGAAATGATTGTAAACAACTTAGAAAGTATTAAGGAAGTGATAAGAAGACTAGTAGAAGAATTATAACTTAAATAACATTACAAATGTGACTTTCATAAGAATATAAGTATAAGTATAAATTTTAGATTTATTTGTACATTATATAAATGATTATTGTAAACTTATGAAAGAAGTGATTCTAGAGAGCAACATAAATGACAAAAAAAAATGTACTGTATAGCAAATTTCATATGAACCCAGTAAAATTCTTGAGTATAGAAAATATGCTCCAATTATTATTTTTATTTGTATACATTATTTCTTGTTATATTATTGCACCACTAAGCAGTAATTCTTAGCACGATGGATTTGTTTCCTCGCGCAGGTACTGAAGTTAAAGCCCAGCGAATCCCAAATAGAGATTTTGGAGTTCTGATCTGCTGAGTATTGAAGGTTGTTACCCCTTCAGCAATGCATGTAGATAAGGCCCATATAGATTATATTATGTATTTTATACATTATAATTAGTTATTATTTGTAATGTAAACTATGAATTGTATGCTGAAATATAGATTATGAAACTGTAATTAATTTGTAGATCATGTAAATTATGAATTTATGTAATCAGTCTGTAAATCATGTAAATTAATGAAACTTGAGAATTTATATATATAAATTGTCCATGAATGGAAATGCATAGAAATGAATATGAAATTGAGATATATAAATGAGATGTGAATTATGAGATGGTTATGAAAATAATTGATGAGATTTTTATTATAAAATATTATTGAAAATTTCAAGCAGGTGAATAGTGAAATACGTCAACTGATAATAAAATAGGAGAAACTCCACTGGTTTCTCCGTAGAAAAATTAATTGATATTAAAATATAGCGAGATCAAATTATTAAAGGAATAAAGTAAGATATGATAGGGTGCTCCGGCACTGAATGTAGCACGTCTCGCTCGGCTACACTGTAGTCAGGTGAGGGATTTTACAAAGCTAATAATTAGACTCCATGAAATTGAGGAATGAATGTATTTGGATAGGCAAAAAGGCTTTAATATGTTGTCTGCGAAAAACTTAATCACCTTAGTGGAGCTAGACTAGTTAAACTCTTTCATAGCTATTAATTTGTCACATTGAACTGGCAAAATTAGGAGAAGTTTTTGAAACACAAAGAAACCTAAATATGCCTCACCAGTTCTAGAACTTGTCTCTTGGACCTATCAAGGTGAAATCCTAGCATATGCCTAACGAAGAGGTGATTAAGGCATTCTTTGATATAGCCCCATTAAGCCTTAGCCATCCTAAATTAAAAATATCTATATATATCCCTTGTACCCAACTAGAGCCCATATTTTTACCTATTTAATTATCTTGTTTACCCATAATTATTTACCTAGCCCCTAGCCTAAACACTAACCATTACCCCTTTTCAGGAAAGCCTAGTGCATAAAAGGATAGGTATTTCAAGTACAAAAAGAGAAAGATGGGTGTAAAACTCAAGAAAAAGTGCAAGTGTACAACTGAAATCAAATAAAATTTGCCTTTCCAATCCAGCAAAAGGAATGAGCTTGGGGGAGAGGACAAAAAGGGACATATAAAAAAAAAATCAAACTCAGCAAAAGCAATAAATACGCTTAGCACTATAAAGAACTTTTCTTCCCTACACAAAATCAGTAGAATAAACTTGGTATACTTAGAACTTTATGCATGAAAGCTATCCTTATATTTAGATTCCTTAAAACCCTTTATTGATAACCAAATCATTATCCCTTAACCCTATTATAGCCTTTCTAAAGACCTTTTGATCTTTTGAAAGTGTGTACTACATTAGTGCAGATAGGGAATTGAGATGTGCCTATGGAGTTGAAATTAAATAAAACTCACCAATATTCTTCAATAGAGGAAATGTGGGGGGAGTAAGTGTTTCTCAAGTCTATTTTGATGAAATAGGTTAATTGTGACTTACTAATAGCCTTGCATTAAGGAATAATTAGTTGAAACACCATGAAGGGTGTGAAGCTTTAAACAGGCAGCTATTTATGCCTTGAAAAAGGATAGTTGGTATGAAGGAATGAAGGAGTTCAATTGTATGCATATTGAATTTATGGTTATAATTCTGAGTTTTTCCCTAAAATGTGTTCTAAAAAGGTCTTAATTTGCTTGAGGACAAGCAAAAGTTTGAGTTTTGGGGTATTTGATATACCTGTATTATATAGATATTTTTAAGCACACTTGTATAGCATTCCATAGCATTTAGATAGGTAATTTCATGCATAATCATCAAATTCATTAACTTTTGTAAATTTCATTACTCTGCACTAAATTCTATATTTTCTGCATATTTTCAAGTGTTTTGAAGGAGTTCCAAAGCATAGGAGTAAAGAAGAAAGCTTAGAAAAACTCAAGAAGAAGAGCATTATTGCTGATACACCTTACACGAGTCGTGTAAACATACCACAAACCCGTGTAACTTGCTGTGAGGAGAAAACCAAAGAAATAAAAAAAGAAACACAGTACACGGGCCATGTAACATGAACTGTGTAACCTGTAGAGACCCGTGTAACATTCTGCTTGGCAAAGCTTGAAGAATTCCTAAAAGAACAACAGAACACGGGCCGTGTAATTGGACCCGTGTAACTAGCCGAGACCTATGTAATCTTCTGTCCAAATATGAGATGCAGCTTTTAAGTCCCAGTAAGTTACACGGCTTTGGGCCATGTAGTGGCACACGGGCTGTGTATTAGCCGACATCCAGTTTCCTGATTTGATTTCAGCTCCAGTTTTAACACTCAGAACAGACTTCTGATGTCTTCAGGACTCTAAAAACCTAACCCTAAGACACTAAATATAAATAGAAGTAATAGAAAACAGAAAAAGGATTACAAATCTAATCCACCATCTTCATAAACATTTGCATATACATACATCTTCATCATTCTCTTGAAGCCGTCTTGAAGAATAGTGCATTAGCATCAAGGAGGAGTCCTCAGTCGAAGTTCCACAAGTTCAAAGCTGCAGAGAATTCTCTTTGGTTCTTTTGTTCTAATTCTTTAGGCTACTTTTTATGTTCTTTTATTTCACTTTTATTATGTTTGCTAAACTCACTATGAGTGAGTAGTTTCTTTATTATAGAATTAGGAGAGTAACGCTTGTAATCATTATTATGGACAAATATTGAGTTTTATCTATTGGATTTGAGTTTTGTTCTTTAATTTAATGTTCTGTGTTCTTAATGGATGCTATGTGCCAGTACCCACTTAGACATGATATAAGATACTAATTGAAGAACTGAAAGGTGAAGGTTAGTATTGGAAAATCAGAGTATTGAACTTAGGAAATCTGACCTAGAGATAGGCTGAAATCCTTCATTGAATTCCATAATTAACCATAGATGTTAAAGGGTTTTTATTAGAACTAATCACCAACAAAAGTAGGGTTTAGCTCTAATTGAAACACACCTTAGGTGCCTTGAGAGAGAACCAAGGATACCTTAGGATTAATTTCTATCAAAGCAATGATCCTCAATCCAATGAATAGACAAGATTGAATCCATAATAAGATTAAAGTGTGAAATCTTAATGCTGGAATTGTTTTAATAGATTGTTTCATCTTAAGTTCATTGTTCTCTTAATTTTTTAACACTCAAGATAAATTAGATTCACTCTCCTATTATATTCAGTAGCCTAGACAGCATAATTGTTGTGTAACTTGGTACTTGCTAATTAAATTCCTCATGGGACGATACTCTACTCACTATTTTATTACTTGTTAGCGATCCATGCACTTGCAGGGTTGTAAAACCAGCAAACAGAAGGTCTAAAAGGGCTCCAAAATAATTCCATCATTAGACAAACCAGGAAAGAATGTTTGAAATACCAATGTTAATTTTAAAATAGATTAACCAAGAATGGTTGTTTTTATGGTTTTGGACAAGGAAGGTATTAAACCAAGTTTGCTGGTAATCTCAATAGTTAAAGGATGTGTAGTGTTTTAATTTAGTTTTGAACCTAGCAGGAAAGGTTCTAGGTTTGGAAAGGTTTTGCCCCCATTCTACAGGGTGAAGGATTTTTTGGATCTGGCAGGTTAAGTAAGCTGGATCAGCATGGTTTTTGTCTAGGAAGAAATGTTTGAGTTTGACTGACTTGTTTACTTCAAGGATTGCCATATAGTAAGGTTGGGGTTATAATAAATCTCATGGTTTGAAAAGCCAACCTTGAGGAAAAATTTTTGAAATTGCTACAGATTGATTTTTATCATAGAATTCATCCTCCATAGTTGAAATATTTTAGAAATGTGGTTGTAGAAAATACTCAGAATCCTTTTTTAAAGTTTTTGTTTAAGACAAAACAATTTGAGAATTGTTTGGCAAACTTTTTTGAGAAAGGATTTTTTTAGAAGAACTTTCTCCTTTCTCCAGGGTTTTGGAATCAAGTTTAGAAATCATATCTTGTTGGTTTTGTAGAGTCTGAACCTGGCAAATGTTTTGTAATACTAGAATTAGCTCTGGAGCCTTGGATAGTGATTCTATCCATTTTTGGATTTGTAGCTATTTTTTGGGTTATTGGTTCATGAGGGTTTTTTCTTCTTCTGATACCATATCAATCCATGATTTGATAGGTAGGCTGGAAGAAGTTGGTTTTAGAGGGTTTGACTTTTCTAGGTTTTGGATTGCTTTTCCTTTGTTTTTTCGAACCATCAGGCTCTATTTTGGAGAAACTCTTTGGTTTGAAGTCTGGAATGGAATTTGTATATCCTTTAACAAATTCAATATCAAAATAAAAAATACTAAGGATTGCTTGCCATCTTGCAAAAATTTATTTTGAAGCAATACTTTGAATGTCTTTTTGTAGAACTTCTTTTGCTAATTTATAATCAATATGAAGTAAAAACTTTTGATTGAGTAAATCACTTTAAAATTTTGTAATGCACATGATAATCGAAAGAATTTCTTTTTTAATGGTAGAATAATTCTTTTAACAATCATTCTAGTGTGCAGAATGAAATTGGACAATGCATTCCCTCCCATTTTGAATTTGTTTCAACACTCTGCCATATCCTAACTCGGAGGCATCTATTTCAACTACCTTACGAGCTAAAGGATCTACTAGGTGTAAGCAGGGAATGTTTTAAACTTGATTTTTGATTTGGCAAACAACTTGGGTGTGCTGCTCTGTCTAAGGAGTAGGATTTTTCTTAAACCTATCATGTAAGGATTTTACTAGACGATTGATATTTGGACAACAATTTATGACATAATCGAGACTTCCTAGGAATCTCTGCAATCGGGTTTTATCTAAAATTTTATCAAAAAATTTATTTGCAAATTCTAAAGATCTCTCAATAAGTGTTATAATTCCTTGAGTAATGTAATCACCTAGGAACCTAACTCGAGTTTGAAAAAGAGAAATCTTTGATTTTGAAACAACTAATCCATTTCTTTTGGCAACATGAAAAAATGTCTTGAGGTGTTTGAAGTGTTGCTCAATGAAATTAGAAAAAATGAGAATATCATCTACGTAGACAATGCAGAATTTTGAATATGGATTGAAAATTTCATTCATGATCCTCTGAAATTTTGATGGAGTATTTTTCAAACCAAATGGCATGACCGTCCATTCATATTGTCCAAAGGTACTGTAAATGCAGTTTTGTATCTATTTTTTGGATGAATTTATATTTGCCAAAATCCTGATTTCATGTCAAATTTTAAAAATACAAATGCAGAATGTAGTTTTGTAAAAGATCTTTCTTATTTGGAATAGGGTACCTAATCCCTTTAAGAGCTTTGTTTAAAGGTTTGTAGTTTATCACCAGTCTTTGAGTTCCTCTTTCTATTTCTGAATTTTTATTTATGTAGAAAGCTGCACAACTCCAGTGTAATCTAGATTTTTTAATTAATCCTTTTGATTCTAAATCTTGAATTTCCATTTTACAATGTTGTTCAAGATCAGAATTCATTTAGATTGGTCTAGCTTTTGTAGGGATTTTTTTTTTATCAAAATCATTTTCATATGGCAAATCAACCATATGTTGTTTTCTGTTTCAAAAAGCATTTGACAAATCAGAACAAATTTCTTTTTCAATTTGTGTTTCGAAATCCAAAATTTTTTGTTTTATTAACTCGTTTTGCAATTGATGTTCAATTTTTTGAAGAGAAACATCCTGTTTTAAAAACTATAAATGTTTTTGTTTTCCTTCTATTAAAATGTTAATATCATTCTTATAAATGGAGCAACCTTTAATAAGATTGAGATTTCTGGTCTTTGGTTTTTCTATGAAGAAGAAAACAAGATTTTTCCCTTTTGTCTTGAAAGAAATACCATCATAGTTAACATTGTAGAGAGTGATCAAATTAATGAAGGGAGTCGCTAAAATTACACTATGATGAATGTCCTTTACCAAAATAAAAGGGGTTTTGATTAAAAAATCATTATATGCTATAGAAACTTTAGTATTATAGCTAACATTCAAAAGAGGTTTTGAATTGTTTGTAGCTAAAAGTTTTTCATTTGTTTTTTCATGAAATCGTTTTGGAATAATTTCTTCTTTGAAACAATTTAAATCTACTCCTGTATCAAAAATGACAATTGTATTGATTTTGAAATCTCTAGAGAAAATAATGGTAATCTGTACTAAATATTTTATAGAAGTAATCTGTTTCAAGGTGAAGAGAAAATCTTCTGGGACATTTTCTAGATTTTTTACATTTTGAGTTTCAGTTTCCTCTTCATTTTTAGATTCTTCTTCGGTTTGTTTTAAAAGTAAAATTTGAAGAATTTTTGAATCTTTCAATTGTTTTTCTTTCAAGGTTTTGAGTTCAATTTTTATTTTTTTTATTTCTTCTTGGAGATTTTGGATGGTTACTGGTTATTTTGAAATTTTCTTTCTTCCAAGGATGGAGGTGAGGTCATGTGTGTTTGTATTAGTGGAAGGAAAAAGTGAAAATATTTGTGTTGGTTTTTCTTCAAAAGATTTGAAGAGTTTATCCAAAAATTCCTTTTGAATTTGGGGATTTTCAACATTTTTTAAGACTTCTAAGATAAACTCTTGGTCTTTTGAAATCATGTTGACTTATTTTATATCTGGTTTAGATTCTGAATTGGAACTAGAATTGGAAGAGGAAGTTGCTAACTCATCTATTTGTAAGGATTTATTGTCTTCAGAGAGTTCTGAAGAACTGGTTTCATTCTCAGTTATTTCAACTAAAAGAGATGTTATTTTACTAATACTTCTTCTTATAGTTGAAGTTCTTTGAGTTTTTTATTTATTTTGTAATATTTAGAGATATGACCTTTTTTATTACATTTGTAACAAGTGACATTTTGTAAGTTTGTTTTGAAACTAGGATTGGTTTTGGGGGTCCTAGAATTCCTTTTTGGATATTTTTTATTAGACTTCTTGTAATAAGAGTCTTGTTGGGGTTTTGAAAATTTTTTGGATGATTTTTTGTAAGGTTTTCTGTTGTAAGCTCCTCCATAGTCTGGAGTTGAGTTTTTTGTACCTTTGTCAAACTGTTTGCAGAAAAAAAACCTAGTTCTTGGTGGGTTTTTCTCATTTCCCACTTAAAATGTTTTTATAGTTTTAGATCCTGATAAATCTTTAAACATTCTTTTTGGGTGAGACTAAGTAGTTCACCATAGGTTAATAGATTATAAGGAATTGGGCTTCCAAAGGCTTCTTTGATTTTATTTCTAACTTTTTCTCCTAAGAGTGTTGGAAGACCTGCTAGAAATTTCTCTTTCCAAAAAGGCTAACTTGAATCTTCCCTAAGCATTACTCTAGTTAAAAAAGTATTTTTTGTAAAATTGAAAGTCATTGAATTTTTTACATCTAAAATTTGAAAGAAGTTCAGCATTTTTGTCTTTAAGATGGGAATGGTCACCTACAAAATGTAAGGAGATTGTTACAATTAAAGTGGCTACTGCATCCTAAATTATCTGTCCTAATTCATCAAGTATAGGTGTTCCATCTTCCTCAGTTTTGATTGAACCTAAGATTTACATTTGTTGTTGGGGAGTAAGATGATAATCCCATCATTCTTTGAGTTGTCCTGAGAATCCTGCTATTAAGAGCTCAGCAATGGCTTTATCTGACATTCCTATTTGGGTTTTGTAAGCATTTGCTATCATGGTCATTTATTGGAGCAAACCAAGGATATTGTATTCAAACATACCATCTATGTTCTATTCATAGATAGTGGAGGCATTGAATTTTGATTGAGTCAAGGTGTTTGGTGTGTTTTCTATGCCTATGTCTAGAGATGTTATTGGACAAGGTTCTGTTCTTTGCCAATAAAGTATATTGGTTTCATGGTTTTCTTTGGGGTTTTGTTGGTCTGAGTCCTGTTCTAGGATGTTGACACTTCTTTGGGATATTTAGGGAGTGTCTAGTGCCACAAGGGTAGAAGTGGATGCTTCTTAATGGCTAAGTTGATTCCTAATAGCTTGCATGAACTCAATCTTACTATTTTGTATGTTTTGTTGACTAGTTTTGGAGACTTGAAAGGGTTTGGAAACATGATTTTTTTAGTTGTGTTACTGAATTTTGGAGTTTATACGGAGGAAATTACTTTTTTCTGAGCTTTTTCTATCTTAGAAAGTTGATTTTCTATGGTGCTGAGATAGTCATTTGTAAAGTTATTTTGTTGAGTAATATTTTTAATATTTACATAATTACTTTCATCTACCTTTTTGCAAGGAGTTACTTTTACAATTTAGTCAAAATGGGTTACTTTGATTTGTCTAAGAGGAGGATGATCTGATTCTATCTTTCTACCATCAGAAATTTCCTATTTTAGTTTTTTATTCCTAACTGTAACAGGGTTTAAGGTTTTTGAAAAAGGATATGAAATACAATTCTTAGAAGCATATATTTCAAACCAATCAAAGAATAAAATATGAACTTGAAGGGTTTCTACAAATTCATAAAATTGTTTTTGAATGTCAAGTCTTTTTTTTGTAAAAATTGTTTGAAAAACCACAATCCCTTCTATTCATTTTCTATTGAATAGAAATCAGTTGCAAATAATTTTCTGTCTACAACAAATTCCTTTTGCAAAACAATTAATTCATTTGTCACGTTTTCAATGACTGCAGAAAATTCAAAGAGGTTGGTGGTGAAACCTATTGTTCTACAAATTCATAAAATTATTTTTGAATGTCAAGTCTTTTTTTTTGTAAAAATTGTTTGAAAAACCACAATCCCTTCTATTCATTTTCTATTGAATAGAAATCAGTTGCAAATAATTTTCTGTCTACAACAAATTCCTTTTGCAAAACAATTAATTCATTTGTCACGTTTTCAATGACTGCAGAAAATTCAAAGAGGTTGGTGGTGAAACCTATTGTTCTACAATTTCCACTGGGTGATTTGTATAAACTGGATAGGAATGTTTGTAATATAATTTACATTTTATAAAAAAGTGCTAGGTATATCTGATGTAAAGAACCTAGGATGGATTTTTTAAGGTAATTGTTCACCTGAGGGAAAATTTAGACTTGGTCTGACCTTTCTTCAGATGGTTTTGTAAAAGGTATCTTTATGATAGAGGGTATTTGAGAAATTCTTCCTAAATCTATGGTACTAGATGTTGAAGAATCACCTGTGTACCTAGAGCTAGTAGATCTCCTGTCAAAACTAAGTTTAACTCTACCATCTGTATACTGGGTAATTTCCCTTATGCTCGCATTGGGTTTTGAAGATTCTGGAGGTTTAGGTTTACTGCACCTTCTAAGATCCACTCATCTGGCAAGGTTATATCTTTCCATAGGATGGGCTTAGGAATAATAGTGTTGGATTTTGTAAGATTTGTTTGTAAAAGCAAAGTTTCTCCTTTTTTACTTTGAAATGATATTTTGTAGCAAAAGCAAAAACCATAGTTTTGTAATGAACCTTGTAGATCAAAGAGAGAGGGATTGATCCTTTAATCAATTTGTAATTGTGGGTTTTGATTTGTAAAACAAGAGATTTTAAATTGTTTTTATCACTTATAGAAACAGTAAAATTTGGATAGCAGTCAAAAGAAATAGGTTCACTACTCAAACTAGACTCGATTGAATTAAGCAATAAATCCTGAAAATTTGTAAACTTAGAGTCTCTAAGAACTGCTAGAATGGAGGTATTTAGTCCTTCTTTTGTAAAAGGCTTTATTCCTACTTGGACTAAACCTATGTGGATGTACTTATATTGTTTTTCTATGTGTTTTTGTAATGAGTTTTGGGAAAGAAGATAAATAGTTTCAAAGGGTTTTAAAAGTTGGATATCTTTTTCCTTAGTTTTAATGGCATTTGTTTTGAAAAAATTGTATTTGGAGGTTTTGTAAATTTGATCTTTTTGGATTTTTAGAATTTCTCAGTCATCAATTGATTTTTCAAAATAGTGATTTCTTCACTATTGATTATCCTTCTCATTTCTGAAGAAGAGGTAGAAGAGTTTGAAAGAGAAGTAGTTATATATATTAAGCTAACTTTATATATAGCCACAATAAATGTTAACTTTCTTTAGCAACATAACATTAATATTAAGGAGGCAAACACAGAATTAATAACTAGCACAAACATATCAAAACAAAACATAACAAAGACAATAAAAATTCAAAAACACAATGACTAACACATAATTGTGGAAAATAAAAACACTAAAACACCATTTATTTGTTAACTTTGTTCCTTTTTTTCAAATCTCTTGAGATGGAGATCTAGCAAATTCATCATCATCAGGAATTTCGATCACAACATTTTCTTTAGCATGCTCAATATCGTCTAAATCAAGATATCAAATGACTTTTGATGAAGAAATCCATCAAGCATGAACTCTCTCGTGAAGTCTTTTCCCAAATCTCATATCAATATTTTCACAAGGTCCATCATTTCTTTTTCAATATTGACAGCTTCTCCCTTGTGTTGTTATACAATATTTCAATGGTTTGTGGTGAAGCTGGCAGAAAATGGCTCATTGGTGACTTATTCTTTGGAATTCGATCCATTACTTATCTATGAAAAGGCAAAGAAATCAATATTGTGGATTACTAGTGTTGTGAAGTACATATTTATTGTCACGCCGTACCCCTCTCTAAGACGTAACATGCCTCCCGTAATATGTTTAACAGATGCCGAGATTGATTCATCGAAACCCGATGAATACATTACGAGGGATATGGTACAATTTAAAACCATTTTTTTAAAATCATTTTAATCAATACATAACATAGTAGATAAGCATTTTACTGCTGAACTTCAGGCTACAAAAAGTCGATCAGAACAATTTCAAATCAGAAAACTGTTGTCACTCATTTTAATCTACATTCAGAGTACTACGCAGTCTTATAATATATATATATATATATATATATATATATATATATATATATATATATAAAACAACACCTGTGATATCATCATAGTAAGTCCATACCTCAACAGTCACACTAGCATCAGAATCGCATACTAGTTTTTATTGTTCAAGTTCCATATAAACATGCCAAAAGTTTATTTATGTATATATATAGGCAATAAAATAAGATAATATTCTGCTCAGATGGTAAGACAGAACACTCTATTGCATATATTTAACATCATATGTAAATAAAATCAAGGAACCAAACCATGTACACCAAGCTATTGTATGATTCTTGATTTTCTTCTAACGGGTGCTGCTCCTAATCTCCTGAATTCTTCTCCTTTCCCTTATCTGTGTTAGTTAGAAAAACAACAAACGCTGAGTATAAATGTATGTAGTGGTGTACAACAAATATTAAACAAATAAATCAAGTAAAAACATTATTTAGCATGCCAGAAAAAATTAATACTCATTTATATTTACATATGAATATGATGATAAAGATAACATATATTAAATGGTTTCATTCAAATCATTTATTCAACAAAGAATCTTTTTCTAAAACACATTTGCACATTTCCAAATCCAATATTAATCTTATCAGCTTGATATAAGACCAATCTGACGGGCCATCTTAAAATCTCATCTCACCTCATACCTGAGGGAGTCTATATTATATTAATGTATACACACTATCCATATCATAGACACATCCATATTGATATTCCGAAGGGCCATCTTCAAATCTCATCTCACCTCATACATGAGGGAGTCTATATCATGTCAATGTGTGCACACTATCCATATTATATCCATCTAAACACCAGCATCAACTCAACAAATGAGGGATGGATAATAACTATGTCAAGCATTAGCCGTGAGATATTAAAACAATATCATAAATTCATTTCTGTTATGTAAAAGTATGATAATCACAATATGGATTTATTTCCTACAATTATAGTATCATATTCACTTCTATATCTAAGTCCATTACATGGCAGTCCCCGAACTACAAATCAAAATTTGCCATGTTACACCATTTCACAAAAGCACAACATAAATCATATTTTCAAATAAAAATTCATTATAACAATAATATAACTCAATCAGTTGTAGTAATAAAAATTATATCTAGCAGAATATAAATATATAATAGTAAAACCATTTTCTTTTCCAATATAAATACGTATAAACATAATAGTTTAATACTAGTTATGCACAGACCTTTTTTCTTCCAAAATAAGTTGATTTAACTCCTATGCAAGACCTTTCATCTTTTCACCTTATGAACTGCTATCATACAGAGAAATACATACATTTATGAATAGATTTCTCAACTATTCTTTTTATTTAGTTTGTATTAGTAATTAAACATTTCCACCCAAACTAGTTTCGCCGTTTTCTTAAAAATTTGCCTACCCGCAGCCATGGTTAATCTTCTAACCACTTAATCATTTGCTTTACTTCATTTTAGGTTCATTTAAGCATTTTATCAAACACTTGGTGTAACATCCTCACTTTAGCTCGTCCGTATGTTCTACTGTTCCGGTGACCAATGTTGGTCTGGGCAGCTAGAATATTTGGAATCATAATTAGACTAGAGTGAGGAGTTATAAATAAACCAAATAATGATAAGAAAAATTTAGGAAAATTTTTAAAAATGAAATGCACTAAGGTTAAATGAGCCGTAACCCCAGTGATGAGTAACTCGAAGGGGAAGTGACGGTGAAGGCCGTTAGCAACCCTCAACCCGGGGAAAACTTCATGAAATAATTTTTGGCACCTCAGGGAAGGATTATTGAGTTTCCAATGATAATAAAATGTTAAGAAAACACAAGAAAAATTTAATTAATTGGTACACACAATTTTAGCTCGTTAAGCCTAATGGAGGGCATTTTGGTCATTTCGTCTTCAGAGATGATTTTTGACCAACTTGTCCATTTAAGTAAGTGAATTATATGACATAAAATATGAACAAATAGTGATGAAAATTTTTTTAAAAATAAATAGAAAGGGAAAGAAAAGAAAATGAAAGTGAATTGGATTTATTACATAATGCTTATGCAAGCATGAGGTAATTAAAATTCTTTGGCCAATCAAAATAAAGAAACACCATTATAATACATTAAAAATGAAGAAAACAAGTCAAAATCTAGAAAAAAAAAAAACCAGCAGCCATTCTTCTTCTTCACTAAACCGCACCATGCTCCTCCCTCTCACCTCCATTTTTATGTTTACCAAGCTTGATTTTCTTAGTCTTCTTTCAACAAAACCCTAAGTTGTCAACACAAAACCTTACTCTTTCATCTTAGTAAAGCTTTTGGGAGCAAAAAGAAGTAAAAAGAAAGAGTTCTTACAAGCTTGGAAGTGACTCCATTAGAGGTTAGTGACCAAACTTACTCTTTTTCTTTCAATTCATGTTGAAGGAGTGGAATTAAATGCAAATTTACAAGAAAATGGAATAAACATCATGTGTATGCCCTTCTTAAAATTTTGGCAGCCTTGGATTTGGTAGGGTTTTGAAGATTTCTTGAAACTAAAATGGTAGTATGGCTGCCCTTAGCATTAGTCTCTTGAGTAGGATAATGAAATATAAACAAATGTTGAATTTGAAATGGAGAAGTTAGGGTTTGGACACAAACTTGAGACTTTGTTCATGTAATGGTGGAAGTAAGTTTTAATGGTCAATTAGTGACCATTTGATTATGTGTGATTAAGAAATGAAGTGGTTTGTGTCATGAGAATTGAAGCTAGGTATGCTGCCCTTAGTGACCTGCAGGACTGGGTGTGAGTCCAGCAGGTTTGGGTAGCTATAATTGGAGTTGTGTAGATTTAGTTGGTTCAAAGCCAATTGGACATGAAACTAGACACATAATGGCACAACTTTGGTGAAGAAACCCTACCAAGAAAATCAAACCAAGTTGACCTAAAAATTACCCTAATCCGAGTGACTTGCATTCTACCTGGGCAAAATGACCAAATAAACAATGTTTATTCATTTCGTCATAACTCAGTGTAGAAAGGTCCAATTAACCTAAAATTTTACCAGCAGATAGCTGAGACATAGACCTACAACTTTCATGAAGAAACCAAACCCAAATTTTGATCATAACATGTTCAAAAATTGACCTGCAGTCAGTGTACAAAACACTATAGATTTGGTTCTATCCAGAAAATCTGGAAAATTTGCAATCCAGCCAGTTATGGTATTTAGGCCATAACTTGAGCTACAAAACTCCAAATAGAGTGATTTAAAAAAAGAAATGTAACTATACACAATAACGAACAACTTTCATGAAGACAATTTTGCCAAATTCCTACTGTACAAATGACCAATGGAACAGTAAACTTAGTACTTGAAATCTGAAAATTGTGAATAACCAACACTAAGCTTTAAAATGGTATTGGCAACCAATACCAACAACTTCAGAATGCAAAATGTGGTATGTTGGGGATATTAGAACCAATATACCTATTGTCTATGAAAAAGTCAACATTTTAGTTGACTAATGAAATGAATAGTAACAATGAAACTTCAATTTCAAGAATTGTAAAATTTAAAAGTGTAACATGCCCTAGTACACCTAGTAAGATTGGTTTGGATAGGTTGGCATGCCAATAGGGTTCAGTTAGCAGTATAGCACATGGCATTATACCATTCTGTGATTTTATGGCTTTTAGCCATTCTGATATCAGTGTGATACTTGGGCTTGTGCCCAATGTTTATTGACTTATTAGTCATTACATTGCACCGAGAGACACAATGTGACCAATGGTGTGATGGCGAGGTACTTGATACCCGGTGCGGTTACTGTTTATCCATCCGATCCGATCGACTAGTATAGGTTACTCGGGCAATTAAAATAAATCTTACCAAATTTTAAATAATACTGCAATAAATGCCAGAAATTAAGTCTACATAAAATGTTAACATACATTCTGCATATTTATTGTATTTTAGTTATTTTATTTTATATTGGCACTACTAAGCAGAATTGCTTAGCGCGTTACTTTTGCCATGCGCAGGTACTGGAGACATAGCTGGGGAGTCCAGCAGACCTCAAACTGGGTGATTGTCAGATCTGCACAGAGTCCAGAGTCACCTCATATCTGCAGTGCACTTGGTAGGATATTAGGATTCTAGTTTGTATTTTGTATTTTGCATTTTGTATTAGTTTTTTATTGTAATTACAAACTCATGAAATTATATGACAATGTAAATATATGAAATTTCATGTTATTGAAATTATTTGTATATTATGTTGAAAAATGAAATGTTGGGATATATTCATGAATGTGATTCGAATTATGATGTGAACAAAGATTTGGAAAATTGTGTTGAGATGTGTATATTGGAGTTCTGAATCTGAAAACCATACTGGAAGTGTCTTTTAAACAGGTTCAGAAGACCTGTTTTCCAATTTACAGCCAGCACTCTACCGTATTTTCTATAAAAATTTATGAAAAATTCAGATTAATCAAATTTGAAAATAAATGATATAATTGATAAATTTTGCACTTGGTGCATAATAAATAAAAAAATTATGGAGGGTAAATTATTAGGAAATAAGTTATGGTGCTCCGCACACTGTGTGGCATATCTTGCTCGGCTACACTGTAAACGAGTAAGGGATGTCACATTTAGTGGTACCAGAGCATCGGTTTAGGCGTTTCTGGGCCTAGATAGAGTGCATACCATTGCATTGCATTTGTAAGTATTGAGGTGATTCTGATGTAGTTCTATTTGTTTTCTTATTTTGATTAGGATATGGATCCTGCTTCTCAAAGAGCAGTTGAAAAGGTGAAGAGTCGTGCTCCACCAAGGGCTAAATCTGGAGGCAGGGGAGAATCTACCCCACCAGCAGCTGAGGCACCTGCCCAACCTCAGTTTGCATTATTCCAGCAAATGACTGAATTTTACTGGCAAATGATGGGGGCAATTCCACCACCATAACCATAGCCACAACCTCCACCAGCACCACAGAAGTCCCATCTGGAAAAACTATGAAAACATGGGGCTGTGGATTTCTTTGGGAAGAAGGAGGATGACCCCATGACAGGTGAAAACTGGTTGGATAGAACTGTAAGAGTCTTAAAACAGCTTCATTGCACCCTCGAGCAGAACCTGGAGGGTGTTGTGTCCCTACTTCAAGATGATGCATACCAGTGGTGGGACACAGCATCCAATGAGGTGCAACCGGATCAGCTCACCTGGGATTTCTTCCTCACAGAGTTCAGGAAGAAGTATGTCAGTAAAGTGTATTTAGAAGAGAAAAGAAGAGAATTTATCAGTCTGAGACAGAGGCAATTATCAATGGTAGAGTATGAGCGTGAATTCGTCAGACTAAGCCGGTATGGGAGGGAGATAGTCCCTACAGAGGCAGAGAGGTGCAGAAGGTTCGAAGAAGGGCTAAATGACAATATCAAAGTCATGATAACAGCATTGGAGATTACGGATTTTGCCAAATTAGTGGATGCTACATTGAAAGTAGAAAGAGTCAGAATAAATGAGCAAAATAGAAGGGAAAGATAGCAGAAGAGGGGTCTAGGTCAGTCCAGTTCATTTTTTGTTCCCAGTAAGAAGAGTAAGGGTCCTCCTGCTCAGAGTTCGGGACAACCACAAGGTCAGGGTCGGTCCCAGGGGCCCAGATCATAGTTCACACCTAGGAGAGGCCCGTCCACACCATCAGTGGGCAGCTCTCCAAGGACGGTGTTCAGGGGACCAGCCTCAGCATCTTCTGCCTGTCCATACTACCAAAAGTGACATAAGGGGGACTGTTGGCGAGTGACTGGTGCATGCTTACAGTGTGGATCTACAGAGCATCAGATCAAAAATTATCCAAAGAGGACTACTACAGTTGCCCCAACACAAGCAAATAGACCTACCCCTGCACCTCAAAGGGGTAGGAAGTTCGGTAAATTTGAGGCAGTTGGTACATCACTGAGGCCTGCATCTGAGTTAGCCGAGAGGCCAGAGGCTAGAGAGCCTGCCAGAGCCTATGCCATAAGAGCTCAGGAGGAGCAAGATGCCCTGGACGTCATCAGGGGTACGTTTTCCCTCTACAACACATTTGTGCATGCATTGGTGGATCCAGGATCCACTCATTCATACATGTGCATCAAACTACCTGTAGAGAGGGGAGTTTCAATAAAGGAGAGTGATCAAGACATTCTGGTCACAAATCCACTAGGCCATATTGTGGTAGTGAATAAGGTGTATAAAGGTTGCCCATTGAGGATTCAGGGGTATAAATTCTCGACAGACCTAATTGAATTGCACTTCCACGAGTTTGACGTGATTTGGGAATGGACTGGTTGTCACGTCATCAGGCAATAGTTGAGGGTAATGAGATTATAGTGGTGGGTGAAAGGACAAATTTTCCTGTCCAATGTTATCTCAGCCACAGTTGCAAGAAGATTGATGAGAAAATGCTGTGAAGCTTACCTAGCACACGTGGTTGATACTAGGCAGGCTAAGCCAAACCTGTGAGAGACTTCCCAGATGTGTTTCCTGAAGAATTGTCTAGTTTACCACCAGAAAGGGAAGTCGAATTTGCTATTGAGGTAATGCCGGGTACAACACCAATTTCTAATGCTCCTTATAGGATGGCACCCACTGAATTGAGGGAGTTAAAAATTTAGTTGCAGGAGTTACTCGATAAGGAGTTCATACGCCTCAGTGTGTCACCATGAGGAGCTCCAGTGCTGTTTGTGAAGAAAAAGAATGGAACCTTAAGATTATGCATTGATTACCGGCAGTTAAACAAAGTAACTGTAAAGAATAAATATCCGTTGCCCAGAATTGACAATCTGTTTGATCAGTTGAAGGGAGCCAGTGTATTTTCAAAAATTGATCTCAGATCAGGGTATTATCAGTTAAGGTTAAAGGATACAAATGTGTGAAAAACTGCATTCAGAACCCGGTATGGACATTATGAATTCCTAGTGATGCCGTTTGAATTAACAAATGCACCAGCAGCATTTATGGACCTAATGAACCGTATCGTCCATCCATATTTAGATCGATTTGTAGTGGTCTTTATTGATGATATTCTGGTGTATTCTAAGACCAGGGAAGAACATGATGAACATTTGAGAATTGTTCTGCAAACCCTGTGAGAAAAGAAGCTGTTTGCTAAGCTGTCCAAGTGTCACTTCTGGATGAGTGAAATCTCCTTCCTTGGACACATAGTATCAGCTGAGGGGATTAGAGTAGATCCCAAAAAGATAGAAGCTGAGATGGAATGGAAGCCTCACAGAAATACAACTGAGGTCAGAAGTTTCTTAGGGCTAGCTAAGTATTACAGAAGATTTGTGAAGGGGTTTTCTCTTATAACTGCTCCAATGACCAAGTTGTTACATAAGAATGTGAAATTCGGCTGGAACGACAAGTGCCAAGCCAGTTTTGAGAGGCTGAAGGCTATATTGACAGAAGCACCAGTGTTAACACAGCCAGTGTCGGGAAAGGACTTTGTGGTCTACAGTGATGCCTCACATAATGAGTTAGGGTGTGTATTAATGCAAGAGGGGAAAGTGGTCACCTATGCTTCCAGGCAGTTAAGGCCACATGAACAGAACTACCCTACTCATGACCTGGAGTTAACAGCAATTATCTTCGCACTGAAGATATGGAGGCATTATTTGTATGGTGAAAAATTTTACATCTATACAGACCACAAAAGTCTAAAATATTTGCTAACCCAGAAAGAGCTCAATCTTAAACAGAGGCGATGGATTGAGTTCCTAAAGGACTATGATTATGTGATAGATTACCATCCTAGGAAGACAAATGTAGTTGCTGATGCCTTGAGCAGAAAGTCTATCACAGCTTTAAGATCACTAAATGCTCGTCTGTCCTTAGCTCAAGATGGAGCTATTTTGGCTGACTTACAAGTGAGGCCAAAATTGCTACATCAGATACAAGATGGGTAGAAGGCAGATGAAAAATTAATGGCTATTGTGGGTAAAATTCTAGAGGGAAAGGAAACTGATTATAAGGTGAAAGCAGATGGGTGTCTGTACTACAAAGGAAGAGTGTGTGTACCAGATGATAGGGAATTGAAGACTAGTATTCTGAAAGAAGCACACACTAGTGTTTATGCTATGCACCTAGGAAGCACAAAAATGTATAATGATTTGAAGCCTCATTATTGGTGGCCTGGTATGAAGAAGGATATAGCTGACTATGTTACTAAGTGCTAAACATGTCAGCAAGTTAAAGCAGAACATCAAGTTCCATGAGGATTGCTACAGCCTATAAGCATACCTGAATGAAAATGGGACCGGGTCACTATGGATTTTGTTAGTGGTCTACCTCTCACCCAAAAGAAGCATGATGCAGTGTGGGTGATAGTGGATAGATTGTGAAGTCGACATTTCGCCAATTAGGGTGACTACTCCTTTGGAGAAGCTAGCAGAATTGTATATCAGTGAGATAGTTAGACTGCATGGAATCCAACTTTCCATCATATCTGATCGAGACCCAAGATTTACATCGAGATTTTGGAAAAAGCTGTAAGAAGCCTTGGGCACACAACTCCACTTTAGCACGGCTTTTCATCCTCAGACGGATGGACAGTCGAAATGAGTAATCCAGGTAAACCTAAAAACTAATTGAATTTTTACAACTAATAAATTGAAATGATAGTAACAATGTGAATTATGTGATAGATTCTTGAGGATATGCTAAGGAGTTGTGTCATTGAGTTTGAGGGGAGTTGGAATAGATATCTCTCACTGGCAGAATTCGCATATAACAATAGCTACCAAGCTAGCATTCAAATGGCCCCATATGAAGCACTGCATGGGAGGAAGTGTAAAACCCCAGTATGTTGGACTGAGTTGGGCGAAGATAAGCTGGTAGGACCAGACCTGGTGAAACAAACTGAGGAGAAAGTAAAAACAATCAAAGCTAATTTGAAGGTTGCCTTAGATAGACAGAAATCTTATGCCGACTTGAAGAGAAAAGAGATAGAGTATGCAGTAGGCGACAAAGTGTTTCTCAAAGTCTCACCGTGGAAGAAAATATTGAGGTTTGGAAGAAAGGGTAAGTTAAGCTCTAGGTTCATTGGCCCATATGAAGTCATTGAACGTGTGGGACCAATGGCCTATCGGCTAGCTTTACCACCATAACTGGATAAGATCCATAATGTTTTCCATGTGTCTATGCTAAGAAGATACCACTCAGACCGTTCACATGTCATCTCCATGGAAGAGATTGAAATCCAACTGAACTTGACATATGCAGAAGAACCCATACGGATCCTAGCTCGGGAAGTGAAGGAACTGAGAAATAAACAAATTCCACTGGTGAAAGTACTTTAGAGGCATCATAATACCGAGGAGGCAATTTGGGAAAGTGAAGAGACGATGAGGCAACAGTTCCCTCAATTGTTTACATCAGGTAAATTTCGAGGATGAAATTTTTATTACAGGGGAAGAGCTGTAACATCCTCACTTTAGCTAGTTCGTATGTTCTACTGTTTCGGTGACTAATGTTGATCCGGGCAGCTAGAATATTTGGAATCATAATTAGACTAGAGTGAGGAGTTATAAATAAATCAAATAATAATCAGAAAAATTTAGGAAAATTTTTAGAAATGAAATGCACTATGGTTAAATGAGCCGTAACCCCAGTGATGAGTAACCCGAAGGGGAAGTGACGGTGAAGGCCGTTAGTAACCCTAGACCTGGGGAAAACTTCATGAAATAATTTTTGCGACCTCAGGGAAGGATTATTGGGGTTCCAATGACAATAAAATGTTAAGAAAACACAAGGAAAATTTAATCAATCGATACACACAATTTTAGCTCATTAAGCCTAACGGAGGGCATTTTGGTCATTTCGTCTTCAGATATGATTTTTGACCAACTTGTCCATTTAAGTAAGTGAATTATAAGACATAAAATATGAACAAATAGTGATGAAAAATTTATTAAAAATGAATAGAAAGGGAAAGAAAAGAAAATAAAAGTAAATTGGATTTATTACATAATGCTTATGTAAGCATGAGGTAATTAAAATTCTTTGGCCAATCAAAATAAAGAAACACCATTATAATACATTAAAAATGAAGAAAACAAGTCAAAATCTAGAAAAAAAAAAAACCAGCAGCCATTCTTCTTCTTCACTAAACCGCACCATGCTCCTCCCTCTCACCTCCATTTTTGTGTTTACCAAGCTTGATTTTCTTAGTCTTCTTTCAACAAAACCCTAAGTTGTCAACACAAAACCTTACTCTTTCATCTTAGTGAAGCTTTTGGGAGCAAAAAGAAGTAAAAAGGAAGAGTTCTTACAAGCTTGGAAGTGACTCCATTAGAGGTTAGTGACCAAACTTACTCTTTTTCTTTCAATTCATGTTGAAGGAGTGGAATTAAATGCAAATTTACAAGAAAATGGAATAAACATCATGTGTATGCCCTTTTTAAAATTTCGGCAGCCTTGGATTTGGTAGATTTTTGAAGATTTCTTGAAAATGGTAGTATGGCTACCCTTAGCATTAGTATCTTCAGTAGGATAATGAAATGTAAACAAATGTTGAATTTGAAATGGAGAAGTTAGGGTTTGGAAACAAACTTGAGACTTTGTTCATGTAATGGTGGAAGTAAGTTTTAATGGTCAATTAGTAACCATTTGGTTATGTGTGATTAAGAAATGAAGTGATTTGTGTCATGAGAATTGAAGCTAGGTATGCTGCCCTTGGTGACCTGCATGACTGGGTGTGAGTCCAGCATGTTTGGGCAGCTATAACTGGAGTTGTGTAAGTTCAATTGGTGCAAGGCCAATTGGACATGAAACTAGACACATAATGGCACAAATTTGGTGAAGAAACCCTGCTCAGAAAACCAAACCAAGTTGACCTAAAAATTGCCCTAATCCGGGTGACTTGCATTTTGCCTGGGCAAAATGACTAAATGAATAGTATTTATTTATTTCATCATAACTCAGAGTAGAAAGGTCCAATTGACCTGAAATTTTACCAGCAGATAGCTAAGACATAGACCTACAACTTTCATGAAGAAACAAAACCCAAATTTTGATCATAACATATTCAAAAATTGACCTGCAGTCAATGTACAAAACATTGTAGATTTGGTTCTGTCCAGAAAATCTGGAAAATTTGCAATCCAGCCAGTTATGGTATCTAGGCAATAACTTGAACTACAAAACTCCAAATGAAGTGATTTAAAAAAAATAAATGTAACTAGACACAATAAGGAACAACTTTCATGAAGACAATTTTGCCAAATTCCTACTGTACAAATGACCAATGGAACAGTAAACTTAGTGCTTGAAATATGAAAATTGTGAATAACCAACACTAAGCTTTGAAATGGTATTGGCAACCAATACCAACAACTTTAGAATGCAAAATGTGGTATGTTGGGAATATTAGAACCAATATACCTATTGTCTATGAAAAAGTCAACATTTTAGTTGACTAATGAAATGAATAGTAACAATGAAATTTAAATTTCAAGAATTGTAAAATTTAAAAGTGTAACATGTCCTAGTACACCTAGTAAGATTGGTTTGGATAGGTTGGTATGCCAATAGGGTTCAGTTAGCAGTACTGCACATGGCATTATGCCATTCTGTGATTTTATGGCTTTTAGCCATTCTGATATCAGTGTGATACTTGGCCTTGTGCCCAATGTTTATTACAGCTTATTAGCTGTTCTGTTGCACACCGAGAGACACAATGTGACCAATGGTGTGATGGCCCGAGGTACTTGGTACCCAATGCCAGTTTACTCATTTATCCAGTCCAGTCGACTAGTATAGGTTACTCAGGCAATTAAAATAAATCTTACCAAATTTTAATCAAATAATACTGCAATAAATGCCAGAAATTAAGTCTACATAAAATGTTAACATACATTCTGCATATTTATTGTATTTTAGTTATTTTATTTTATATTGGCACCACTAAGCAAAATTACTTAGCGCATCGCTTTTGCCATGCGCAGGTATTGGAGACATAGCTGGGGAGTCCAGCAGACCTCAGACAGGGTGATTGTCAGATCTGCACAGAGTCCAAAGTCACCTCGTATCTGCAGTGCACTTGGTAGAATATTAGGATTCTGGGTTGTATTTTGTATTTTGCATTTTGTATTAGTTTTTTATTGTAATTACAAACTCATGAAATTATATGATAATGTAAATATATGAAATTTTATGTTACTGAAATTATTTGTATATTATGTTGAAAAATGAAATGTTGGGAAATATTCATGAATGTGATTCGAATTGTGATGTGAATAAAGATTTGGAAAATTGTGTTGAGATGTGTATATTGGAGTTCTGAATCTGAAAACCATATTGGAAGTGTCTTTTAAACAGGTTCAGAAGAACTGTTTTCCAATTTACAGCCGGCACTCTGCCGGATTTTCTATAAAAATTTATGAAAAATTCAGATTAATCAAATTTGAAAATAAATGATATAATTGGTAAATTTTGCACTTGGTGAATAATAAATAAATAAATTATGGAGGGTAAATTGTTAGGAAATAAGTTATGGTGCTCCGCACACTGTGGCATATCTTGCTCGGCTACACTGTAGACGGGTAAGGGGTGTCACACTTGGTGTGCAAAATTCACATGTCAAAATGAACTAGTTTTCTTTGTTTTTCGAACCCTCAGAAAATAATTTTGTATTCTTCGTCAAATGCACTTTAATCCTGCTATTCACAACCATCCAACCAACATCCATCCAACACCAAATAAATTCATTAAAGTGGCTGCCCAAAAAGAACATTTCTTCACATTCTAACACATTATCATACACTTTAGTTTATAGGAAATTCGATCCAACATCCAATCAAATGTTCTAATGCCATATTTCATGCTTAAGATGCTTAATTAGCTCATTTAACTTGTTCATTTGAATCAAAACCTAATTTCTCCAATTTTTCTCATCATGGCCGAATGTCCCTTTTTAGAACCCTAAATTGATTTTTTTAAATTTTGCAAAATTGGTGTTAGTTTCAATTTAAGAATGATGAAAATGATGAAAATATACTAGAAAAACTAGTTAAACCAAGTTAAATCATCAATCCCTCCATATTCTCTTCAAATTCAAATTTTAAGCCAACATAAACCCTAGGTTTTCTTTCTTCTAATTCATGAAATTAAGGAAGGAAAAGTAGAAATCAATTGTATAGAAGTGATTAGAAAGTAATTCACCTTGATTTAGAAGTGAAAAATCAAAATTGAAAAGCTCACTTCTCTCCTCTCTCTTCTTTTTTCTTTTCTCCCTTCTAATATGAATTTCTAAGGGTTTTATGGCTGTAAATTGCATGTGTAAGTCACATGCCAATCCCTTATTCCAAAAACTCTTAACCTTCTTTAAAAATGCCATTCATGTCCCTTTCTACATTCTAATACAACTTAAGTATTTCTTTTTATTTCTTTAACTTATTAATTCTTTATTATACCTTACTTAAGTCTAAATTAAATGTCTCACAAGATCCCACACTGATTGGAATAGGAAAACATACCAGAATACTGATTTATATTACTTTCCGAGCTAGTCACCCATCACTACTACTCAAGCACATTTAACTCATTTCTAATCCAATTTTTTTTATTACTTTTAACATTAATTAACCTTTATAAAATTAATTTATGACTCCTCACTTCAAATTAAGAGTGGTTCTAGCTATCCTAACAGTCCGGACAGACATCAGTCACCGAAACAATAGAATGTTCAAAACTGTCCAAAGTAAGGGCGTTGCATTTATAGACATTTTTCTATGTAAACTTATATACAGAGTTCATTTTTGGAAGGAAGAGTGATCCTTCTTGGAGGCCATTTCTATATGATATTAATGTGATTGACAAGTTCCTATAATACCATGGGAATCTCATTAGCCATTCAAAATCACCAATTACCTTATTAATTAAAGCTAATTTTTGGATAATAGCAACAAGAATAATTTCTCCCATTGAAAATGATTTCATTCTATACTAAAAAAAAAAAAACAGAAGACTAATAACTCCAATAATTATTGAGAAAATGTTAAAAAAAAAAAAACTAACTAACACAGTGAAGGTTCGAACCTTGATCCATGCTTGGGAGCATGCAGCTGTCACAATCAGGTTGAAGCCCTCATCTATTACTTTTAATGCATGAAATTATTAATATTAGGGCTGTGCATAGTTCTTGGGAGTCCCAAACTGAAGAATTGTACCGAACTTTTTTTGATGATTTGGTTCGGTTCTAGTTCTTCACTAAGAACCGAACCAAGAACTAATTTTAAACATTTGTTATTTTATGATTTTTTAAATGTATTATATACTTTCAATATAATTATATATCTATACGCAATTAAGAATGTAATACCACACTTGTAACACCCCTATTTGTAAAGCCTGGTATATTTCATTATTCCGGTAATCGGTGTCGGTCCAGATAATTTAGGGGATTAGAACTACATCTAAGATAACTAGATAAGCCCTGAACACAAATAATTAGTAATTGTCAATTAGTTAAGTATAAATAAGAAAAACAGAACATAAGAAGTTAAACGAGCCGAGAGTCACAACGATGGGTAACCTTCTCGGGAACGACTGCGAGGTCAATTTACACTCAAATTTTGAACCGTAAAATGTAGGGGTGAGCAATCGGTTCAAACCGAACCGAACCGAACCGAACCGAATTAAATTATCAAAACCGAACCGTCACTTTTAGAAACCGAACCGAACCGAAATTAGTGAAAAACCGAATCAAACCGAACCGCTTTAATTCGATTCGGTTCGGTTTAAACCGATCAGTTTGATTTTTGATTGATTTTTTAATTTAGACTTGATTTTCAAGTTATTTGGTCTAATTTTAACTTTGGTTTGAACCTAATAACCATTAATCAATGAAATTAAATAATTAATATATATAAAATTAAATATAATTCATAAATTTTCCATAAAAATAAATTAATTCAAAAATCGATTCGGTTCGATTTAGTTTGATTTGACTATATAAATCACTATTCGGTTCGGTTCGGTTCGGTTTTTTCTCTTCAAAACCGAACCGAACCGAAATGACCGAAATTTTTATAAATTAAAACCGAACCGAACCGATTAACTTTTAAAATCGAACCGATTGAACCGAATTGAATCGGTTCGGTTCGGTTTTTCGGTTTGAACCGTATTGTGCTCAGCCCTAGTAAAATGTGATGCCACGGTCCTTAGGACTATTGTGAACACAGTGAAAAAGAGAAAATCACTAAAAAGAATTGTTAAGCCAGTCAAATAATTAGGTCAGGGATCCGGAAGAAATATTAAATTATTTGCAAACTGGGTCGAACCGGCGAGGGGCAATTTGGTCAATTGACCCCTAGAGCTGACTCCTGACCTGACTGTCAAATAAAATTGGAGAAAAGAAAATTTCAGAATCGGGAATTAAATTAAAGAACTAATGGAAAAATAAATAGAAAAAAAAAAAAGAAAAAGGAAAAAGTGAAAAGTGATGACATCATGAATGACATCATGCATGATGCAATAAATATTATAATTAAAATTTAATTAATTTAATTTATGGTCTTCCTAAAGGATAATTCATAAAAAGAAAAGGAAAAAAAAAAGAGGTGGTCTTCTTCATTTTGACGTCCCTCACCTTTCTCTCATCTCTCTCTTTGTTTTCTTTTCCACCATGAAAGCTTCCTTCAAGCTTTCTTAAACCCTTATTCTAGCCATAACTTCCATAGTTCCCTTAATAAAACCCTGTTAGCTCAAGTAGAAAAGAAGATTGAGGAAGAAAGAAAAAAGAAAGGAAGAGGTTTGAAGGGAAAGAAATTTTCTGCACTAAGGTTGGTAAACTAAACTTAATTTTCTAGTTGAATTAATGGTGATTATAGTTGAATGAACTTAGGATTATACTTAAAATGAAACAAAAATAATTGTTGGAGGACTGGAAGTAAATTCGGTCAGCTAGGGTTTGCCATGGTAATGTATGAATTTGCTTGAATTAATAGTGTAGATAAACTTGTATGAGTGTGGAAGTGATGTTGATATGCTTTGATTTAGTTAAATGTAACAATTAGTGTAGTTAGGGTTTTGGCACCTAGGGTTTGGAAGACAAAAATTTGGAGAAGTGGTCAAATGGTGTGTTTGACCTTGTTTGAGGTGAGAAATGGTCATTTGTGACCAATTGGGGTATGTTGGAAGTGTTAGAATTGAGTGGAGATTCGAATTGGATGTGGGCAGTATGCAGGCAGCATGACCAATGTCCCTTTTAGGGACCAAAACTGAAAATTTACAAGCCTAATTGGTGTGAGGCCAATTGGGAATGAAACTAGATACAAAATGACACAATTTCATTTAGGAATCATGCCCAAAAAGTGACTAAAACCTAGTGAACAAATTGACCAACTCCGGATTAGGCAATCTGACCTGTACAAAAATGACTAAATGAACAATGTTTGTTCATTTTGCTATAACTTGGGCTAAGTAGGTCTAAATGACCTGAAATTTTACCAGTAGAAAGCTGAGATATAGACCTAAAACTTTCATGAAGAAACAAACACAAATTATGCCCTTAACCAAGTCATTTAGCCACCCAAATTTGGTGACCTAAAACTACCAGAACCAGTTTTGGTGCCCAGAAAATCTGGGTTAAGTCCAATCCGGCAACCATGATTCAAATGGCTATAACTTGAGTTACAAAACTCTAAATGGAGTGATTCAAAAATGAGAATAAATTTAAGACAAATAGGAACAATTTCTATGAAGAAAACTTAGCCAAATTCTAACAGCAAAATGACAAATGAAGCAGTACAACATAAGATACTAAAACTGAAAATTTGCAAATTTGCCTAAAAGACTTAGAATTTGAGTAAACAACCAAAACCAACAAATTTAGTAACCAAAATGTGGTATGTGGGTGAAATTGAAATTTCCATACCTATTAAGCCTTAGAAAGTCAACAAATTGACTTGAATAGTGTAGTGAATAGTAACCCCGAAATACAAATTTTAAAGAACGCCAAGTTTAGCGTATTAAAGCTAGGTAAAAGTAGATTTGAATTTATTTTTGGATTTATGATAAGTTTTGATACTGAAACACTGTGAAACTATGTGTTTCAGTGGAAAAGAATACCGAGAAAGAACCCGAGCGATCGAGTCAAGGCCAAAAGGCAACTCGTTTAAGGTTTGTGCACAACATCAATATGCTTTAAAATTCATTTGCAAAGTGCATGAAATGTGTATTAGGCTTTTGCTTTGAACTGTTGAAAGTTTATTTGTGTATGTTTGAAATGGCAATAAATGTTTAGTAAATTGTTAAGATAAGTTTTAAAACCACAATGTCATTGACCATATATTTGAATACCTCACTAGCATGACTAGTGGGGGAAAATCAGTTTCGAATTTTGATTCCTTCTCTGGCTGAAGTGTTAAGGTATGTGCCAGTAGAAGAAGAAAAAGAATGGGTTCCCATATAATTGAGCTAGCTAGCCTTGTGTTGTGACTTCTCCTTAGCCTCTGGCTATTGAGATTATAACTGTGTATTTTTATAAAATTTGTTTTGAGACTTTTGCAATGAAATTGTTTGGATTAAAATCTTATAAATCATGTTTTGAATTTATATTTCATGTTCAGTTTAATTTTGAATAAATATGATTTAAATTCCGCATAAAGATTATTTTAGTATGTTGTGCACCATGAGTCCTAGTACTCAGCGATGGCTATTATTACTGTCGCAGATATTGAGACTAGAGGAGCAGCAGAATGAGCTGCTGAGAATTGAGGAGCTACCTACTCTGAAGTTTATCGGGTATATTTTATACCCTGATTGTAAAAATTATTTTGATGTATGTAAATGTATGTAACTGTATGGACATGTAAAATTAGTTATGAGCAGTTGTATAAAGTTGTATAAAGTTGTATAGAGTTGTATAAAGCTTGTAATAAATTTTGGTTTGGATTTTTCTTAATGTAAATTTTTTGCGATGATGTATATAAATTATTTTATCTTTATTGAAATATTTTGTTTTAAATTTAATGAAATTGAATTATAGTATTTTGATGATGTTGAATTTTGGAAATTGAGAAATGATGTTGAAATTGGTTGGGACGGATGTTGAAATGATGAAGTTATTGAGATAAATCTTTGGAAGTGCTTTTTTACAGGTATTTGAAGAACTGTTTTCTCAAAATACAGACGGCACTCTGTCGAAATTTTTATAAAATCTGTGAAAAAATAAAATGGGACAAAAATTTTAACTAGTTTTCAAACTCTAATTAAATATTTTGATACCTATTAGAAAATGCTCACCACTTATAAAAAGTAAGAAAATTGTTTTAAAATCCCTTGTAGGGTACTTAATGAGTTATCGGTAGGTGAAGTTCGATAGCTCATTAGGTATTTGACGGGATTATGTTATGCCTTACAGAGGGGTAAGGTGTGACAACACTCACACATACACTCACACTGCCCAATATTATCTTTCAATATTCTATTTTTTCTTAATAATTTTAGTTATAATACATTAAATCACTTTATAATTCATAATAATTATAAAGTATTCTCATGTTATATATATGTTTAATTCATAACTATATATGCATCTTATAGTTAAAGATTATATAATTAAGAAATAGTTAAAGGTATATTATATTATATTATATACATGTACTACTATATTATGTATAACAAGTAAGACTTAATCTTAATATTATATAATATGATTAATTCTAAATTATTGGGCATCTTTATAGTTAAAGATTATATAGTTTAAAATAGCTAAAAGATATATTATATGATATACTATTTATTAATAACCAACTTTAAAGTTTAAATGTTAATTCAACTATGACTTTTTATGAAAAATATTGCATAAAATTGTTTCAAGAACTGGAATCATATTGAAACAAACTTGTGTTGAACTCCCCTAATTAATATATAACTTTCGAAAGTTAGGAAAACACACACACACACACACACCCTGACACGGTAAGGGTTTGAACCCTAAACCATACTTGGGAGCATGCAACTATACTAGTCAGGCTAAAGCCCTCATCCGTTATTTTAACACATGAACTTATTAATATATAGCTTTTAAATGTTAGGTATGGACAACCATAACCCATATGGACAATATGATTAACATGTGAATAATTGATAATACTAATGTTACCATAATTAAATATATATGAAATTATTTTTGTTTTATATGGTGAATAGAGATGGCAAATGACTGAGTGTTCGCAGATATCAGATCCGCTCAACCAAGTTAGGGCACCTATTGTTATATGTATATAAAACCCGTTAAGGAGAGGAAATAATTATTAATTTTGGTTGGATTTGAACCTTAGTGAAAATATCTTTTTTTTCAATATAAGTATTTACATAAAAAATTGAGATATAAATTTAAAAGATTTATTAATAATAAAATAAGAACAATTTCATATATAACTAAGACAAAGATATACAATATGCCTCAAACCTTAAACCAAAAATATGTTTATATAAATCTCTCTCTCTATATTTCTCGCTACTTGGGGTGTTGAACCTGAACCTGAACCTGAACTCGAACTCTAATCCCAAATCCATCCTATTAGTATTTGAATGGATCAACTATCATTTAACTGATGATATAAGTTTAATTAAAAAAGATTAAAAAAATCTCTTTATATAAGTTGAATCATTAAATGACCCTTAACTATAATTTTAGTTTAATGTAATGTACATTAAAAAAGGAGATGAATGTACATTTAATGAAGTTGATAGTCTTAATTTCTTGGTATGTGTCAAGTCATGTTAATGAAACATTTTGCCTAAATGTAATTTTTTCTGTTTTTTCTTTTATTATATAAACTTCTTTTAATATAAAACAAAATTAGATTAAGAACGGAACCATCGCAGTTGTGCTTAGCTGAATTGAGTTAGTTCAATGTAACTAATCAATCAATTTGATTCATAACAAACTGATGAAATGGTTTAACATCCGAAATATCTTTTTCCTGGTAGCAGCACACCCTCATCCATAATTCAAGAGGCCATAATATATGGGCAATTTATATGCAAAGTGAAAAACATCACTCAAATAAAACTAAAGCTCAATATATATATATATATTCACTACCAATTAAGAGATATAGAAATTATGTTCAACAAAAACATTAAGTAAGAACAAATCAAACTTTCCATCAATAATCTAACCTAATGGCATAACATTAAGGTCAATAGTTGTACTATTCATTTGTTGACTACGATTCATATTAGCGTCGCACATGCTTTGCCTTTCGTTTTGATTGGGAACACTTTGCCTACTCCTTATTTGTGATGAAACTCCATTTGCACATTGAGTAATTGGATTGTCACTATGTCTTCAGCTATTTTGTTGTTTATCCTTTAAAATTAAGAAAAAAAAAATCAAATAATAAAAAAATCATCATTCTAACATATGTATGTAATGAATCGTCATGCACAAGATTTAAAAACACTTACAAAATGCAATTATTACTTTTTAAAATATATACTTAATAACTTTGTACCTGGCTGCCATTAACTTCATTGGTGATATGATTTGTTGAATGTCCTCCTTCCTATTTCTTCCTCCTCCTCTATTTCATCCTCCTTTTCCTCTTGTACTTACAGATGCATTTTGTTGGTTAACTTCTCTATGTGACCTATACATGTTTGTTTGCGGCCTACCACAGGTACGAGCCAAAAGTGGATCATTAAGCATTGTTGTATTTCCTTCATCGTCCACATTATCTCTGTCCACATTAGGAGAAACCATTCTATCATTCTAGTTCAACAAAGCTCGCTTCATTTCGTTTAATTGTAGTTTTACAAATTGTAGCTTGTTTGCATTTTTAAAAGCCAAATTTGATACTTCTACGAAAGACATCTCATCTCTTTGTATTTTTTATATTCATCTATAATTTATGGCTAAGTTCCGACAAAAAATATCTTACTATGTTTGCGAAATACATCTTTTCTCCACCTTCTGATGAAGTAACTTTCATTAACAACTTCAATACCTTTCATATACATCAAAGTGAAAATGCGATAACATAATATGCTGTTACATTCAAATTTTCTAAAATTGCAATTGAAATACTACCCATTTTCCTTGAATTCCATATGTAAACAAACTCTTTCACATGCCAGTCATTCATTATGGATCTCCCCATTATTTTGTGAAGCTCAACCTTGGCTCATTTGAAGACTGATGTATTTATTCAGGTGTAGGAGGAAGAACATGGTGATTCATTATGCATTTAATAATTGACTGAACTTGCTTGAACATTGAATCTGTAACTGCTGATTGGAACTGTTTCTCCCACTGAAATCAGATATGCATTTTATGATAGTGTATTTTGATTTGTGATCAGCATGTGACTCATATACTATCTTGTCATGCAAAGCTATCTCATATTGCTCCATAAATTGCTTTAACGTGCTCCTAGAGTTCACATAACTGTCAAAGTAAGCATGCATGCTCTCACTTCTCTGTATTGACAACATTCCAGGCCAAAACCACTGATTTAAATAAACTGGCACCCAACTATCTTTCTCATAATGAACCTTTGATATCCACTCATTCCATTGCAGGCCATACTTTGTCTCAAAATTCCTCAAATTACTTTTAGACATATCAATACGCAAGCTATCATATACAACACTATCAAAATTAATGACATTCTTCAGCTTCTCAAGTAAAATACATAAAATATGTTATAAAAAAAAACCTGTGACAAGTTAATATAATATATATATATATATATATATATATATATATATATATATATATATATATATATATATATATATATATATATGCTTACTGTCAATCACTAGACAATTCCTATGGATATAAACCATTAATTTACAAAATAGTCAAGAAGTAAATCAAGTTTTTTCAATTCCATGATTGTAAGTGAAATTTTCCTACAATGCCTATTACTTCTGATTTCACTGTTTAACTACAATGACCATGGAAAATGCAATAAGAGAATCATTTAAGAGGAAACAAGTTTGCAAACCAAGGAGATTTTCTTATGAACAACTAAGATTGGTAACTGAAGGATTCTCTGATATAGTTCTTATTAGTTTCCATAAGCTTGTTTTGGTTTTTAAGGTGGTTTATTTTTTTGGTTTCTTATGGTTTTTTGCAATTGCTAGTTTGTAATAGAAGTGTTGTGGTTCTAGATCATCTCTAGTTTCTATGTCAAAGTTTCTTAATTATTTGGATAGTGGATGGTTTGGAATGGAAACATGTTATTATTTTTTAGCAGCACTGGTATAGGTGTTGATTAGTGGAAAAGGTTAGCTTTAAGTGGAATCTTATAATTAGAGGAAGTCTTATGTGGTTCTATGGCTCTAGTTGTGTATATCATATTGGGCTTTGTTGTTGTGGTGTGGAGTGAGAGTTCTAGATTCTAAGGCATCTATTAGATAAAAAAATGGTCCTTGCATGCTCCAATTTGTTTATTGTTAGTCAATTTTGGATTGTAGCAGTATTTTCATGTTATCCTTCCGTTAAATTTAGTTTTCTTAGTTGATTTCTTTGTAACAAGGTTTCATTGATGCAAATGATCATATAGTGCTACTGGAAGAAGATAAGAAGTTATTTTTTAAACAAGCTTTGATAATATGGTGCATGGTAGTTTGGGTAGTGTTGTTATAGCATATAAACATATGAAATTAAGAAGGTTCTAGTTGATGAAGAATAACTTAATGGCCATTCTAGAAGATAATCTTTTTTTTTTTTTGCTAGCTATTATTGGCTTAAAGGACCCAAGTCCACTAGGTTTCAAAGTAGTGCAATTGTGTCTGTAACACCCCTATATTCGGTAGTGCGTTCTACTGTTCCAGTGACCAGTGTCTGTCTGGACAGCTAGAATGCCTGGAACTACACTTAAATGTTAGTAAGGAGACATGAAATAATGAAATACAATAGAGGAAAATACAAGAAAAATAAAGGAAAAATAATAGCAATGAAATGTGACTAAGTTAAATGAGCCAAACCCGTAGCGATGGGTGACCGCACCAGGAAGTTGCGGCGAGGACCGTTGACTAGTCTTGGACCGCGGGAAATCCTGGGAAATATTTTTAAGACTTAAATAAACACTTATTAAATTATAATTGACATTAGAAATGTCTAAGAAAAATTAATGAATTAGTACAAAGAAAAACGAAAAATTAAGAAACCGATAAAAATCGGTGTTACCAAAAAATCGGGAATACAACCCGAGGAGGGGCATTTTGGTTAATTGACACCTAGAGTTGACTTTTGACCTAAATGTCCATGAAAAATTAATAGTGTTAAATTTTAAAAATGCCATGAAAAATGAAATTATGTATAAAAGGTAATTAGGAAGAAATTAAGGGTAAGAATTTGGAATAATTAAAATTAGAATATTTTAATGTTAATTAAAATTTAGTGGAGCACTAAGGGGCATTTAAACTCATTAAGGGACATGTGTATGTCCACTACGCACTTCATCTCCTTCTTCAACTTCTCCATGCCGAATTGAAGACCCAAAATTCCTCCATGACCAAAACTTCAAAAGCTCCATAACCTCCACCATTTCCAACTTAAATCCCAAAGCTTACTTCATTAACTTTGATCCCCACATCACAAGGAAGAGATTGATGGTATTTTGAAGAAGAATAGTGGAGGTTTGATCAAGCTCCATAAAAGGTTAGTGCTAGTTTCTTAAATTTTCTTAAGTAAAAGTTGTGCTAAGGTTGAAACAAGTCAAATGGTTAAGAAATTTTGAGGAAATGCTTGAGTTTTGGTTCACCATGAATTTGGCAGCCATGGTGATGAAAGAGGTTTGATTTATTCTCACATTAAATTAGTGGGAATTGATGTTGAATGAAGTGATTAGAAAGATTAACAAGTTAATTGTATGTGTATATTAATGTTAGTGTTGAATTTAGGGGTTTGAAAGGGGAATTAATTACCCTAGTAAACTGTCATGGTTGGCAGCTTGTAAACTTATGATTTTGTGTGTAAATTGATAAAAATTATTGATGAATTATGATGGTGATGAATTGGGTGCAGTATGTGTGTAGTTGCCATGGAAGTGTATGTGAAATTTAGGTGAGTATGTATATTGAATTTGGGTTGACTTACATATTGAATTTTAATGGAGTATTGTGTACCTTGAACTTTTGAGTATTCTGCCCAATTTACTTTGTTGAAATTGTGTTGATAATATATAGAAATGCCATGAATGAATATTGAAGTATTGGGAGGAGGAGGATTGCCAAATTAGGAGTGTAAATTCTTTTATGCAAGTTGTGATTGTTGGCAGTGAATAAATTAGGTTATAAGTGCCAAATTTTGACTCCAATTGGTATGAGGCCAATTGAAGGTGAAACTAGACATAAAATAGGCCAACTTTCATGTAGAAATACTGCCCAAATTATGCCTAGAATTGACCTAAAAGATGACCTAATCTGGAATTGCAAACTTGGTAAACCAGAAATTGACCATTTGAACAAAAATCAGTATTTTGGCCATAACTCACTCAAAACAGGTCCAAATGACCTGAAATTTATATGGTTGGAAAGCTTAGACATAGAGCTACATCTTTTGTAGAGATCACAAAATCCAAAAATGACCATAAGCAAGTCAAAATGCTTGCACAAGTTCAGGTATAAAAACTGCCAGAATCGGAAATGACCTAAAAATGACCTAAGTTTGCCATTTTAGTGCAACCTGTCCAGCATTGGTAAAATGACCATAACTTGGTCTACTAAACTCCAAATGACCTAAAATTTGTGTCAAAAGTTCAATAAGACATAGACCTACAAGTTTGTAATTCTGACCAGGACCCAAAAATTGAGGGAACTAGATCATCCGGCTAGGTCAAAACAGCATACCAAAATCCAATAAATTACAATAAAATGTAATACACTTGAAAATGAAATTGGTAACATATACCAACACTTGAGGACTATAAAATGTGATATATTGATAACATTAAAATTAATTTACCTAGTGTGCATTAAAGGTCAACATTATAGGTTGACTAATGAAAGGAGTAGTATCAATAAAATTTAATTATGGAACCTTATGATTAGAAACAATTTAACTGAGTACTGAAACACTTTAAATTGTGTGTTTCAGTTAAAAAGGATATTGAAGAACATAAGGAACATTGAGTCAAGGCCAAGAGGCGACTCATCCAAGGTCTGTGCATAATACTTTTTATATTCACTGCTTTTACTAGAAAATTTATTTGGAGAAATGAGTTGTGAGTTTATGACTTGGGAAAATTTATTTGAGAAAAGTTTATTGCCTATTTTAGAAATGGAAATTTGAAAATGAGGTTTGTTTGATTGTTGCCTAAATTACAATTGAACATTATAGTTTTAAATTGTGTTTGTGCACAATCAACTTTAATTTATTGTTTTCTAATTGAAAACTTATTTAGCTATGCATTGTGAATTAGTTGTACAAATTATGGGTTTCGAGAAATGTTGTGTTGCCATTTTATGAATGGAAATTTGAACTGGAAATTGATTTGTGTTTTGCGAGAAATGTTTGAATAACTTGATTTAAATTGTTTTTTATTCACACTTCGCATAGCAATATCACTATGTTCCTCCTCCATTTATGGGATGAGTTTGACTATATTCCTCCCTCTTTAGCTTGCCAGTCTGAGGTGAGTTTGGATGAGTACTCATTAGCTAGCTAGCCACCTCTCTCATTGATTTCGATTAGTGGGGTGAGTATGCCTTGTCATAGTGTACAACACGGCATGTTCGAAAAAATTTGTGTCATGACCTAAGTTGTGTTATTGATTGGCAACACTGTGTTATTTAATTGTTTGATCAAATTTGTGTTATATGAGCTTTAAAAATTGTGACATGAAATTGTGAATTATTTGAATTGTAAATTGTCAATAAAAGTTTTATATACCGCATTTTAAATTGTTATTATGCACCACTGAGTAAATTTTACTCAGCGATAGCTTTCATTCTTTATGCAGTAGACAGATGCAGACAAGCAGAGTAGGCTGCTTGTGCTACACTTTAGGATTTTGCTGGGTATATTGAGTATACCACTTTTTTGTAATTTTTATTGTAATGTATGTGCACTGTATGTATATATTGTACTTGGTCTTGAGTTGTTGTAAACTAAAGTTATAAATTATTTTGGCCTGTAAAAATGTTGTACTATAATTTCATTATCTCAGCTTTGAAATACTTAGTCATTTTGCATTCTATTTTTGAAACTACTAAAAGTGATGTTGAATTGAGTCTGACAAATATTGAGAAAATTGATTTGTGTTGAGCCATATTGGAGTTTGGGATTGAATAGATATATTGAAAGTGCTTTTTACAGGTTTTTAAAGAACTATTTTATTCAAAATACAGACGGCACTCTGCCGAAATTTTTACAAAAATTACTAATACTTCAGATTTGTTATTTGGTTTCACTTCAGTTAAAAAAAATTTTAATACCTGTCAAAAGTGCTCACCACTGTAAAAAGAAATAAGAAAAGGTTTAAAATCCATTGTAGTGTATTTAATGGGTTATCAGTAGACGAAGTTTGGTAATTCATTAGGTATACTACGGGATCATGTTATGCCTTACGAAGGGGTAAGGTGTGACAGTGTCAAATTGTTACAGTTAAGAGTCACTTGGAGGATTTATAGAATGCAAGATGACAAGCACATGCACATCTTTCATGTCCTAATTGTCAAGTTAGTCTCTCATGGATGTCATTTGTATCTTCTCTTTTTAGGCCTTTTGATTTTTCCTCTAGGCTTTTCTTTTTTGGATTGTGGGTGTCTAGTCTATTTGTTTGTTGGCATAGGCTCTTTTGGTACTTTTTCTTTATTTCTTGTTATGTTTTCTTTCTTATTATAATAAAATTCTTTACTTGCTTATAAAAAAACAAATACAAAAATTAAGACTATCCATAAAATTTAAAAAAAAAAAAAAGTCTTTATCATCCAAGGCAACCAAAAACATATGCCTATAATGGAGAGGTTATTACATGCCTGCACCTAGTACTTGGCATTACTTTTCTAATAGCAATCCTTATGCTCTCGCATTGATCCATGAGAAAAAAAATACAAGTTTATACCACTGAATTCAAAAATTTTTACCTAGGGTCACATGCATCATGCAAGATTTATTTTTATCTATTTGATTTCAATGATAAACAACATATTAAAACTCTTTTAATATATTTTTGGATCTGTATTTGCCATTTAAGATTTTAAAATTAATCAGATTAATTTTAGAACCCTAGATTAAATCAAGAACAAACACACTAACCTCTTGATGCACTGCAGTGTATTTGTGCCTTTAAGATGCGTCTTCAAGACACTAGATGTTGTCCCTCTAGCTTGTCCACACCAAAAACACCTATGGCAGCTCTTGAACAGCTTCTAAAGCTTTTTCTATTATTTAGAAAATCAAGTTCTGCCTTTTAAGAGATTAAAGATGTAAACAGGACACTAGAAATAATTTCTAGTATTTTTAATTCAAGAGATTGTTTGTTAATCTCTTGGAATAGATGAGAGAAGAAGATGAAGAGGAGAGAAACCTTCTTGGATGGCGGCACCAAAGAGAATTGCTCCTGATTGTGTTATTTTCTTTTCATAACAATACTTATATAGTTAGGTTAACACATTAAACCCTTGCCACATGTCACCCTCTGATTGGTTCTAGGTTTAATTGACTCAATCACATTGTGCCAAGTGTCAAACCTATATTTAATCTTAATTTTAATCATCTTACATGATTAAAAGATATTTTGGCAAGCTTATGTGTAGTGCCATGTGTCATCATCTCATGGTGCCACATGTCACCCTGTGAAATGACTAAAATGCCCATGTGTCTTAATTTTGAGTTCTCAATCCAAAATAATTATTTCTCTTCTTTTAATCAATTTATATCAAATATAAATCAATTAATTAATCTTTATTAATTAATTTCTCATTAATTAAATTCATATTTAAACACTTTAAATATAAATTTAACTTATACTGTACATCCAATAACCTAGATTTGATTTCAAGTTATGCTAGGGACTTTGCAATCTAATTGCAAACCAAACCTATTTAATTAATCAATTAAACTCTTTAATTAATTAATTAAATCATATTTAATTAGGTGATTACTTGTGTATGTGTGTGACTTACTAGGCTCATCACTAATTGGCAATGAGATATGATATCAACTCTTAATATCAGCAGAACTCTTTCTTACCATAAATGATTTCTCTAAATCATTTTATGCACCTCATAGTCCATGGTTAACACCTAGCATAGCATGCCATGGCCACCGAATCAGTAATAAGGTTTACCTTAAATGAACCTATAATCATATGTTACCATGCACTAGAATCTCTCTATTACAAAATCCCAACTCAAGCTGGAGTCATGGTTTATGTCAAACTCCATTTGCTATGAATATTATATTCTCTTTTAATTCCAGTTCTTGATTAAAAAGATTTTCTCATCAGAAACTCTTTCTGAATAAATCTATCTGTCCTGGCCAGGAACTTGAAACATCAAGAACAATTAAATGAACATAGGATTTTATCTCTATTTACTTAGAGGAACAGATTCCATCTTGATCAACACCTATGTCCATATATAACTAGTAGGAGCCAACACATGCCCATATACCCATACACGGTATAAGTATGAAAGCAGTATCAAACTCAAACCACCTATACACAAGATAACTGTGCTATCTCAGGTTTAAAGATTATATGCACTGATATGATTTATGATAATGCAATGACAAGAGTAAACTCCATGTGCTTGTCATAAGTGTCACTAGTTCGGCCTACTTATCATGTATAAGTGCCTATCATGTTTGTTGTATGGCATGAGACTTACCATTCCATCTTATTTATATCTCATATAAATAACTTAGGAATAAACATGAATATAATCTTTTTGGATAAGTCATGTCCTTATTATGAAGTATCCTCGATTGTGAACCTATTTATGATACTTTGTACTAGAAATACTGTCACTCATATTCTTAACAACTTAAGAATAGAATTTCTAACAAAATATCAATGGATCTTTTCTATTACACATAAATATATTATGTAAACGGAAAAGTGGAAATGCCTTTTATTAATAAAAACATGTACAAGATACATACTAAATGATATGCTCTAGGGCATACTACTAACAATCTCCCACTAGCACTAGAGCTATTCATTACAATATCTTAGACCCATCTTCTTAAGATGTCGGTCTAGTTGAGTCTGTGGCATATGCTTAGTGAATGGATCACCGATTTTCACCGATGCTATTTTCTCGCATGGCTACATCGCCTCGCCCAACTATTTCTCCGATAATGTGGTAGCGCCTTTCTATGTGTTTGGATTTTTGGTGAGACCTTGGTTCCTTAGCTCAGATGATCGCTCCATTGTTGTCACAAAGGTAGTGGAACCGCCGACTCAATGGAAGGAACTACCGCAAGTTCTCACGAACTTCTTTATCCAAATAGCTTCCTTTGCAAGATCTAATGCAAAGAATATACTCACCTCGATGAGTGGAATCTGCAATGCGTGCTCGCTTGGAACTCTTCCAACCGATCGCACCTCCATTACAAATGAACACATATCCAGAGGTAGACTTTCTATCATCGATATCTAATTGGAAATCAGAATCAGTATAACCATCCAATTGCAAGTCTCCACCTCCATAGATCAAGAATAAATACTTAGTTCTTCTCAAGTAATTAAGGATATTCTTGATAGCTATCCAGTATTCCAAACCTGGATTGGATTGATACCTGCTAGTCAAACTAACAGCATATGCGATATCCGGCCTAGTACACAACATTGCATACATTAAACTTCCAATAACCGAAGCATATGGAATCCTGGCCATCTTATCTCTTTCTTCAGGTGTCTTTGGAGACATCTCTTTAGAAAGATGGATACCATGTCTCGCTGGTAACAATCCTCTCTTGGAATCAAGCATGTTAAACCTCTTTAACACCTTTTCCAAGTATAGACTTTGGGAAAAACTAATTATTCTTTTCTCTCTATCTCTATAGATGCGAATCCCAAGAATATAGGTTGCCTCCCCTAAGTCTTTCATGGAGAATGTATTTGACAACCATACTTTTACAGTTGTCAACATACCTGTGTCATTACCCATCAACAGTATATCATCCACATATAAGACAAAGAAAGTGATAGCACTGTCACTAACCTTCTTATATACACATGGCTCATCCTCATTTTTTATAAAACCAAAGGATTTAATGGCTTCATCAAAACGTATGTTCCAACTCCTCAAAGCTTGTTTCAACCCATAAATGGATCGCTTTAGCTTACATACCTTGGAGCCATATTGGGATTAAAAACCCCTAGGTTGTTCCATGAAAATGTTTTCTTTAATGTATAGCAGTGGGATGGATGTCTCCCATTGATGCAAGCCATGTACTGAACAACCATCTAAATGTGTCTGCATCCTCATGAGATGACAAAGCACATCCTAACAATATAGAATGTCCATGATGATTTACTCCCACTATAATGGCAAATGGCATTTTTTATTGGTTTACATGGCATGTGGTGTCAAAGCTCACAACATCATGGATCTCCTCATACGCAACTCTTCTATGCAAATGAACCTACATAACATGTGAAAGCCTATTTTCATTTCAACTTTAATTGAATAGAAAAAATCTTAATCAATATGTTGCATCTTCACAAATAGCTTTCTGATTGCCTCAGCATCCCTATCTTCTGGACGTAGCCTCCTTTTATTCTCAATAAAATTATGATAAACAATCCTTTGACATGTGACTTAAATTCTCTAGCCCACTTGCTTGAACTTCTAGCATCTTAATACTTTTACATGGCCTTATCTCACATATGTCATTAGCCTCCAATACTCTTTTCATACTAGGTGTTATATTCCTATGACCAACCATAAACATGGATGTCCCAGGATCCAAATCATGATTTTGACTTGAACAAATTGTTGTCATTTTCCACATTCTGTTGTCTTTCATAACTGCATTCAACCTCGCTAGACAATTTATTCTTTTCAATGACTTTTTAACGTAAGCTTTTCTTCCCTTGTCACAACTTATTTTCTGATATTTATAATATTCTCCATTCCCCTTTGAAGCTTATTTTTTAACAATACTAAATCTTTTAAATCTAGCATGCTCCCTGTATAACTCATACAAGCTGTCAATAGAGGGAAAACACATACCTGGTTGTGGACCTTCCTCAATGGAGGCAAGATTTGTTACTACGTTGTTTCCATCAAAATTCACTTCCTTTATTTGTTCATTACTTCCTCTATCGTTAGCCTTATTATTGTCTCCACTATCATCTCCACTACGACTAAAAAGTTCTTCCATATTCAAGTCAGTATTCATGCTAGTTTAGAGAAAAAAGAGTGACAACAACTAGCTTCTGTTCATTGGATAAGCACAGTATCTAAAAATTCTTTAGCAGTAATTTTAATCATTTAATGGCTTCCACACACATATCTTAACATTCTTTGGTGTTAATTTTAATATAAATGGCTTCCACACACATTTCCCTCTAAACCAGTTTACATAAAAGAAATGACAGTTTGGAAAAGCACACCAATTAATGACTTTTTAGGTGGTAAATTTGGCTTGTGGAAGGCGCTATACTTCAAGCAATATTTCCCTCCAAATTTTCCTAAGTCCTTATTTGTCATTTCAGCCATGTATTTAATGCATAAATTCCATTTGATTTGGATCAAATCGATCCAACAAGCATATTTGTAAAAAAAAAAAAAATACAGGAGTTTAATATTTATTAATTAAAATATATTAATTTAATAGATGTTATAAATCCATATTTATGATGGATGTCTATTTGGTTTTTTGATGAATCTATTTATATTCTCCATAAGTCTATTTAATAGACCATTTAATATTTTGTCTCCTGGGATATAATATGTATCCTATAAATATGAGTCTCTTTAACCCTATTGTGATGATCATTTTTTGGACTCATCTTTTATCCATATAATAAAATTCTCTCCATTCTCTCTCTACACGTTCTTATATTTTATTTATTATTTTTATAATACATTATTAGCAAGAGATTCTACCATTCTAAGCACCTATTTTGAAATAGACTTAAGGTACTTTCTTTTTTATTCACCATGGCAAACCTTGCAAAACTTGAATTTGTGGCCCTTGATATTTTAGGCAAGAATTATCTGTCATGGATTTTAGATGCTGAAATTCACCTAAATGCAATGGGTTTTAGAGATACCATCAAGGACAAAAATCAAGCATCAAAACAAGACTTTGCCAAAGCAATGATTTTCTTTCTCTATCACCTTAATGAAGGATTGAAAGTCGAATATTTGACTGTGAAGGATCCTCTTGTCCAGTGTAATAATCTTAAAGAAAGATATAATCACTGGAAAATGATTGTTCTTCCGAAGGCAAGGTATGATTGGATGTATTTTAGGCTACAAGATTTTAAATCAATCAGTAAATATAATTCTGCTATGCTCAGAATAACTTCTCAGTTAAAATTATGTAGAGAAACTATTACTAATAATGATATGTTAGAAAAAATATTCTCCACCTTTCATGCCTCGAATATGCTCCTGCAAAAGTAATATCGAGAGAAGAGTTTTCAGAAATATTCTGAATTAATTTTATGCCTTTTTGTGGCTGAACAAAATAATGAATTATTAATGAAAAATTATGAAATTTAACCAACTAGTTCTATCCCATTACCTGAAGTGAATGAGGCTTCTACTTATTATTCTAGACGTGGAAGAGGTTGCGGCACCAGTCCTGGCTGTGGTCGAGGAAGAAATACGCATTTCAGTCATGGTAATCATACTCATGATTCATCAGATTATAAGAATACATCTCACCACCAGAAGTGGAAAAATACATCTCACCACTAAAAGTAGAAAAAGAATGATGAGAAACAAGAAACAGGATAATATAAAAATTTAGAAGTATGCTATTGGTGTGGTATGAAAGGACCTTGGTCGCGTACTTGTCATATGCCAAAATATCTCATTGATCTTTATCAAGCATCACTAAAAAGGAAATATCAAAATACAAAAGCAAATTTTATTTCAAAAAGTGATGATGTTGATATTGGTATAACACACATAGATGTAACAGATTTCTTTTAGTATCCTAAAGGAAAAAATTGATTATTTGATTAGTGATGGGACTGTCTGTTAAGTAATTTAAATGCTTTTATTTTTGCTTGATCATCTTAGTTAATGTTATCATGATATGTTATTTTTCATATTTTGTTTGAGGTACTTTTTGTCATATTATATTAATAATATTGTCATCTTTTATTTTGGTAATGATGCTTTTAAAAAGTTCTTATTTTGTCTATTTCTCATATTGTTTATCTTTTCTTTTGAAGATAATATAGATATGGATAGTCTAAAGTTTTTGTTTGGATTAAAACTCAATGATGAAGATATGTTCTAATTGACAAGCAATTACACATACCATATTTGAAAAATCAAAAATATATTTCTCATTTGCTTATGAAAAGAGCAAATGTTCACTCAATATCTGATAGTGCAAATTTAATTGAAGGCTTTGGAAGAGCTACCATATTTCTACGTGAGGGAACAAAAGTCATTATTGATAATGCATTATTTTCTTTCAAATCTCAAAGAAATTTATTAAGTTTTAAAGATATCCGCTGACATGGATACCATATTGAGACACTAAATATAATTAATATCAAATATCTTTGTATTACTAGTAATATCTCGAGTAAAAAATGTGTATTAGAAAAACCACCCACTTTGTCTTCTAGTTTATACTATACAAAAATAAGTACAATTGAAGCACATTCTATTATAAACCAGAAGTTTACTGATCCAAATATTTTTATACTTTGGCACAATCGATTGGGCCATTCTAGATCTATAATAATGAGAAGAATAATTGAAAATTCACATAGTCATCGTTTAAAAAACTAGAAGATTCTTACAACTGATGATTTTTCTTGTGCTACTCATTATTAAGGCAAATTGATTAGTAAACCATCACCAACAAATGTTAGAATTGAATCCCTTGTATTTTTAGAATGTATCCATGGGGATATATATGGACCTATACACCTACCTAGTGGAAAATTTAGATATTTTATGGTTCTAATAGATGCATCTTTAAGATGGTCACATGTGTGTCTATTATCAACTCGTAACTTGGTGTTTGAGAAACTACTTATACAGATAATTCGATTAAGAGCACAATTTATAAATTATCCAATTAAATCTATTCGCCTTGATAATGCTGTGGAGTTCTTATCCCATGCTTTAATGAATATTGTTTATCAATTGGAATAACTGTTGAACATCATGTAGCATATATTCATGCATAAAATGGCCTAGTAGATTCATTTATTAAACATCTCCAATTGATAGCAAGACCACTACTTATGAGAATAAAATTACTTCTTTCTATTTGGGGTCATGTTATTCTCAATGCAGTAACACTGGTTCATCATAAGACAACCAATTATCATAAATTCTCTCCATTACAATTGGCTTTTAGTCAAGAACCAAATATTTCTCATCTAATAATCTTTGGATGTGTTATATATGTGCTAGTAGCACCACCACAATACACTAAAATGGTCCTCAGAAAAGGTTAAGCATATATATTGGGTACGAATCACCCTCCATTACTCACTACCTTGAACCATTGACAGGAGATTTATTTGTAGCTCATTTGTTGACTGTCAATTCAATGAAACGATTTTTCTAGAATTAGGGGGAGAAAGGAAGAAAATCAAAAGAGAAATTAAATAGAAGACTCCATCATTATATCATCTTGACCCTAGTGCAACCATATGTGAACAAGAAGTTTAAAAGATTATTTATTTGTAAAGAATAGCAAATCAAATGTTAGATGCATTTACTGATTCAAAAAGAATAAGCAAATCACATATGCCAGTTACAAATATTCCAATTTGGATAAATGTCCTCGCAGGACCATCTATTATTGTAATTTCTAATGAGTCTAAAGTACACCTGAAGCGTAGTAGACCATTGGGTTCTATAGATAAAAATTATAGAAGGAAGAAAACATGTAGCACTAATGAAGAATCAAATGAAAAGGATCAAGATATTATTAATCATAAAACTTCTGCAGAAATAATTCTCAAAGAAATTCATATATCTAAACCTTAAGAAAATGAGGAGAAATTAATAAGTTTTGTCAATGCAGGGAGAAATTCAAATTGAATGGCAACAATAATTGATGATGTTCTCGCCTATACTATTGCATTTAATATTGTAAAAGATAGCAAGGATCTTGAACCTCAATCTATTGAGAAATGTCAACAAAGGCATGATTGGCCAAAATGGAAAGATTCAATTCAATCAGAATTGAATTCACGACCTGTAGTCCAAACACTAAAGGGTATGAAACTGGTTGGATACAAATGGATTTTTGTGTGAAAACGAAATCAATATAATGAAATTATAAGATATAAAGCAAACCTTGTGGCACAAGGTTTTTCATTAAGACCTAGGTGGGAAATTTCCAAATGAATAATTTCAACGAAACCTTTCTGTAACACCCTCCCGGTAGCAACTCCGTACATTCTACTGTTCCGGTGACCGGTGTCGGTCTGGATAGCTAGAACGTCCGAAAAAATATTTAAACTAAAGTGAGGGACCATAATTAACTCAAATATTAATAAGAAAAATTTAGTAAAAATTTTAGAAATAAAATACAACCAAGTAAACGAGCCGGTGCCCAAGCGATGGGTAACCCAGAGGGAAGTTGCTTCGCAACTAGAGCCCTAGACCTGTAAAAATTCATAAAATAATTTTTGGGACTCCAGAGAAGGGTCATTGAGGTTCCTATGGCATTAGAATGCCAAGAAAATATTTAGAAAAAATTTTCAATCGGTACAAACAATTTTGACCCGTTAAGCCAAACGGAGGGCATTTTGGTCATTTCGCCTTCAGAGGTGATTTTTGGCCGACTTGTCCAGTTGAATAAATAATTATTATGACATAAAATATGAATTAAGGTTGATGAAAAATTAATTTAAAGTTAGTAGAAAACAAAAGAAAAGAAAAATAAAGAAAATTAGGGATAATGACATCACATGATGTCATTATCTTACTCCCAACCAATCACAAGTTAACAAGCATTCTTAAAACATTTAAAAGATACAAAATGGACCAAAAATTCTGGTCATCTTCTTCTTCTTCTTCCTCAAAATGTGACCTCTCTTCCATAGCCATCCATAAAAATTTCTTGCATCACTTCCCTTTTCCCATGAATTTCCACTATAAAACCCTAAACACCTTTCATTAAAATTTGTCCATACCTCTTGGGGAAGTGTTTGGCAGCCAAGAAAAGGAAAGAAAGTGAAGTTAAGCTTGGGAAAATTCTGCCCTACAAGAGGTTAGTGCACATATGTATCTAAAACTCATTAATTCCATGTTAGAGACTTGAAATAGGTAAGAATTTGTGAATTAAATGAACCAAATATATGTGTATGTCCACCATGAATTTCGGCAGCCCTAAGGAAGGAACAATGATGGAGTGTTTTTGATGGCTTTAATGGACTTAGAATGAATTAGAGATTATGTTTAAGGTGTATATACACATATATAATGAATGAAAGTGCTTAACTAGGTGTATGGGTGAATTGAAAGGGAAAATTTGGGTTTTGGGAGTGAAAAATTGGACTTGGCTTATGAAATGATAAATGGACATTCTAATGGTCAATTAGTGACCATTTGAGGCAAGTTAATCATAATTTGGACTGAAATATAGCATGGCAAAGTGAATGAGTATGCTGCCCAATGAGTGCAGCAGGGTGGCTGTGATTCCAGCCCACTTGGACTGCCATATCTTTGGCTGTGTTGGTCCAATTGGTGTTTGGCCAATTGGACATGAAACTAGACTTATAATGGCACATTTTTGCTGAAGAAACCATGCCCAAAAGACCAAAGCAAGTGGACCAAAAGTTGGCCCCAATCCGGGTACCCTGCAAGCCAATTCTGCAGAATGACCAAATGAACAGTAACTGTTCATTTGGCCATAACTCACTGTAGAAATGGTCAATTGACCTGAAATTTTTACAGCAACAAGTTAAGACCTAGACAAACAACTTTCATGAAGAAACCTACCCCAAATTATGACCAGAACCTAACCCAAATGGTAGTCACAGTCACTGTTCATTGTACTGTAGATTTGGTAATTCTGCAGTTTTTCCAATCCGGCCAGCTATGGTTTTTGGACCATATCAGGGGCTACAAAACTCCAAATGGAGTGATTCAAAAAAAGAAATTCAACTAGACAAAATAAGAAACAACTTTCATGTTTACCATTTCCTCAAATTCCCACTGCAACAGTGCTTAATGGAACAGTAAAGTTAAGCTTCAAAAACTGAAAATTCTGCCCTCTTGTTTTAAGCTTAGAAATGGTAATGGTAATCAATTCCAACAAGTTTTAAATGTAAAATGTGGTGCATTGGGAGTGTTAAAACCAATGTACCTATTTTCTATCCAAAAGTCAACATTTTTGTTGACCAATGAGGTGAATAGTGACACCAAAACTTGAAATTCAAAATTTGAAATTAGAAATGCATCTAGGGGACTTTAAATTGCAATTGGCAATTAATACTAGCAAATGTAAAACTCAAAATGTGGGATCTTGGTGTAATTAGAATTAATATATTCATTAAGTATAAAAAGGTCAACATTTTGGTTGACTAGTAAGGTGAATACTAATCAAAATGATTAGTAAATTAAGATGAAGACCTACAACCAATTCTAAGCTTAAATGCTTAGAATTGTATGACAAATGTGGACTATGCATCCTAGTCAAAATTGTTAAAAAGAAATTAAGGCCATAAATTTGAAATCCATGAAATATTCATGGATTACTTGAAACATGAAAAATAAGTCACCTAATTGATGTGAATAGATAGTTAGGGCTTATATGCCCATCACAAATGGAATTCATAAAATATTAGTAACTCAACTTGAAATATAAAAATTGTAATTACATAAGTAGATTCTTGAATGTATAAATGAGAAAGGAAAAATGTTTTGAATACAATGGTACATGTGAACCATTGTTTAGAATTGTAATCAATATGAATAACATAATGAATGAATAAATGAACTATATTAATGTATGAATGAGACATTAGTTCTCATTATTATAGAAAGGAGAAGTATTTTGAGTACAATGGTATAAAAGGATAATTGATATGAATTGTGATCATATAAATGATCAAATGAATGTATGAATTATAATTGAAATTTATCATGAAATAATGGATTCATAAAACACAATATATTAATATTTAATGATATTATGTGCCCTTGTATTGCCTAGACATGTGTGTCAGATTGGATAGTTTGGCATGCCAATAGGGTATTATTTTAGCAGTACTGCGAAAGGCTTTATGCCTGTATTCATGGCTTTGTGCCCGTATTCATGGCTATGCACCCGCATTCATGGCTTTATGCCAACATTCATAGCTTTTATGCCCGATTATGTGATATCATGGCTTTTTAGCCATACTGATTGCATACGTGGTTGACGTTCTGCGTCCCATGGTATGACGGCCCGAGGCACCGCGGTGTCCAGTGCCAACGACCCGTTATCCAGTTTAGTCAGCCTGTCGTAGGTTACTTGGGCAGTGTAATTTATTGAAATAAATTAAGACTATTTGTAATTAAAAATATTAGAAATTAAACAAATGAGTTAATAAGACTTCAAAGAATTAGTTAGAATTATGAAATGATCCAAACCACATAAAAAAATTGTTAAGTAAAATGATAAAAGAGTTGCAAAAAAATAGGTATAACTTAACTAAATATTTTAAATGTACCTTCTATTGCCATATAAATATAAACTGAATATTTTAATTAATTTTGTATGTTGTACATTATCACTGTGAATTTCGGAATTAAACGCTTCCAAAGCGAAACAAATGAGAACAAAAGATAATTAATATTAGACACATTGTATTAAATTAAATTGATTCTTAAATATTCAAATTATGCTTCGTTCTTTCTTTATTTGTATATTTTATTTTCTTGTTCTATTATTGCACCACTAAGCAGCAATGCTTAGCGCGATGGATTTGTTTCCTCGCGCAGGTACTTTGACTAAGATTTTTAGAGTCCAGATCTGCAGAAGTGGCTGGAGTATTCAAGGTTGTCACCTCCTCAGCAATGCATGTAGATAGGGCCCATATAGATCATATTTTGTATTTAGTATAAAATGCTAGATATTGTATTATAATGTAGATTATGAGCAGGTAATTAATAAAAATGTAATGTAATTTAATAAATTAGCTTTTTCATATGTAATTAATTTATATATCATGTAAATTATGAAATTATGTAAATTAAAGAAATTTGAAAATTTTACTTATGTGATTTGAGCATGAATGAGATTGTATGGATTCGAAGACAGATTTGAAATATATAGATAATGCATGGAAATGAATATGAAATTGAGATATATGAATGAGATGTGAATTATGAGATGGTTATGAAAATAATTGATGAGATTTTATTTGTAAAATATTATTGAAAACTTTCAAACAGGTAAATAGTAAAATACGTCAACTGGTAATAAAATAGGGGAAACTCCGCTGGTTTCTCCGTCGAAAATTAATCAATATTAAAATATATCGAGATCAAAATATGAAAGGAATAAAGTAAGATAAGATAGGGTGCTCCGGCACCGAATGTAGCACACTTTGCTCGGCTACACTGTAGTCGGGTGAGGGGTGTTACACTTTCAATTTCTTATTTTACTATATTCGACTCATTGATTATGAAGAAACATATTCTCTTATTACGAATGCAATTACATTTCAATATCTCATCAGTTTGGCAGTACAGGAAAGCCTTGAAATGCATTTGATGGATGTGGTTACAACCTATCTATATGGCTCGCTTCATAGTAACATCTATATGAAAATCCCTAAAGGATTTAAATTGCCTAAACCATATAAGTCAAATTCTCAAGAAATATATTCAATTAAGTTACAAAGATCTTTGCACGGTTTAAAGCAATTTGGGTGCATGTGGTACAATCGCTGTAACGTCCTCACCAAAGGTAGCCCGTACATTTTACTGTTCTGATGACTAATGTCTGTTCAGACAATTAAAATGTCTGGAACTACACTTAAACTATAGTGAGGAGGCATAAATTAATGAAATAAATATTAAAAAAAAATGTAGGAAAAATTTTGAGAAAATAAAATAAAATTTAGAGAATTTATTTATTTGGTACAAAAATAATAAAAATAACCCGATATGCACCATGAAGGGCATTTTGGTCATTTCACCCATAGAGGTGAATTTTGACATAAATGTCAAATTAAAATTAGGAAATAAAATAAATAACATAAATTAAATTTATGAATTTGAATTTGAAAAATGAGAAGAGAAAGAAGAAGAAAAGAAAAAAAAAAGAAAAGAAAAGAAAAGAAAGGAAATAGATTTATGAAATTTAAAAACAATAAAGTACACATAAATATATATATAAATACCCACAAGAGACAAAACCCCACCAACCATCTTCTTCTTCCCTCTTCTCTCTCTCTCTCTCTCTCCTTGCCGTCCACCATGGGAGCTCTCTCCCTCCATTTTTGTCTTCCCTAAAGCTTGATTTTCCAAGCTTCCTCCTCACCAAAACCCATAGTCCCCTTCATTAAAAATTTAGCCCACATCATAAGGAAGCTCTAGGTACCCATAGGGAGAAGGAAAGTTGAAGTTTTGGGAAAATTTCCAAGTTGGGTCACAAGAGGTTAGTGCTTTTCTCCCTTCCTTCTTCTTTAATACTTAAAAGTGACTTGAGATAAGTGGAAATTTCAAGAAATTAACAAGAAATTCATGAACCCATGATGTCCCTAAATTTTGGGAGCCATGAAATGTGTTGGGCTTTATTGTGTTCAAATAATGTAAATGAGTTTAGAGATGATGATTGATATGATTATATGTATGAGAAGTGAAAAGGGATTGAATTGATTGAGTTTGAAACTTGGAAATTAGGGTTTGTGTACATGACTTGGAGATTTTGTGTAAATACTTGAAATTTGACCTAGTTGGTATGAGATTATTGCTTATAGAAGTGTATTGCATGCAAATTGAAGAAAGGAAGTTGGAGGAGATTGAGTTTTGGAAGTGTCAATTTTCTGCAGGTTGTGTTTGTTGAGGGCAGTGTACATTTTAGGCCATAAATGAAATTGTGTGACCTCAATTGGTATGAGGCCAATTGGAGGTGAAACTAGACCCAAAATAGCCCATATTCTATGAAGAAACCATTCCCAAATTCTGTCCAAAACTTGACCTAAATTCTGCCTAAATTCGGATTACCCTGCAACCCAACCCAGAAAATGACCAAATGAATACGTGTTCATTTAGTCATAACTCTCTCTATACTGGTCCAAATGACCTAAAATTTCACTCATGGAAAGTTTAGACATAGGGCTACACTTTTTATGAAGACCACTTAACCCAGTTTTGCCTTTAACAAATTCAAATTGTTAGCACAATTTGGGTCACTGAAACTGCCCACCCAGAAAATGACCAAATGAACAGTACGTGTTCATTTGGTCATAACTCTCTCTATACTGGTCCAAATGACCTAAAATTTCACCCATGGAAAGTTTAGACATAGGGCTACACTTTTCATGAGGACCACTTAACCCAGTTTTGCCTTTAACCAATTCAAATTATTAGCACAAGTTGGGTCACTGAAACTGCCAACCCAGAAAATGACCAAAATACTGTTCCTTTGGTATGCTTGACCAGTTTTGGCAAAAATGCCATAACTTGGTCTCCAAAGCTGCAAATTGAGTGAAACTAGTGCCAAAAGTTTTATAAGACATAGCACAACAATTTTTATGTTTTGACCAAGCTCTAGAAACCATTGCATCCTAGGGAAAATATTAGCCAAAGTTAGGAATTGAAATCTAGAAAATGTTAAGTTGAACCCAGAATGCCATTTGATACCTGTGTGTTCATTTGGCCATAACTCCCACTAGGAAATTCCATTTGAGATTTTCCAATATGATCTAGAAACATGATACTTAGGGATACAATATTGATTTAGACACCTTTGCCAAATTCTAAGTGTAAAGACCCTAAAAAGAGGGTCAAACATACTGCCCTGAAGTTGATTTTTGCCCTTATAGGACTGAGAGTCCAGGTTAATACATTGACCATAACTTACTATACCAAGCTTGAAAAATTATGAAATTGTACCTGGGAGTCCCTAAGACATAGAGGAACATATCTTGTGAAGGAACCTAAGTCTAAAAATGACAATAAAATGATCAAATGACTGGTCAAAGTTTATTGACTAGAAATTGTAAATTCTGGACAGCTTAGAGGCAAAGGGACCAATTATGGTATTTTGACCATAACTTGTGTTCTATAACTCCAAATTCAGTGATTCAAAAACTGAAATTCAAGTTTAAACATAGAGGAACAATTGTTATGAAGTAAGTGTGACTAAATAGACATCCTAACCTAGTCATATTCCTAGATAAAGATAACACATCAACATGAACCTAAAGGAAGGTTCATGGGAAAAATGCTATATATGATAATTAAAATTCTCATAAGGATAATTAAATATTAAAAATGATATGAATATGTAAATTGGGACTAATGTCCCATTAATATGAAATTAATGGTACCAATGAACAGTACTAGAAAATAGTAATAGTGAATAGTGCTAAAATAATTAAAAATGTTTAATTGCCCATAGTATACCTAGACTTATTTATTTAGTTTGGATAAATTGGTATACCAATTAGGGACCACAGATAGCAGTACCGCTTATAGAGCAAATCATGAACTGACAATATATGTCTGATATGATTGTTCTACATGCTATATGCCTACTTACTGGCCATTGTGCCTACTTTATTTCTGGCTTTACAAGCCTGACAATGTCTCGTGCTGACACCGGCCTCGTGCTCGATGATGTATACTGGTAGACATATGGTCGTCTAACCCGTATACTCCCGTGTATCCAGCTTTTATAATTTGTTATAGGTTTCTTGGGCATTGATAATAATTAATTAATACTGAATATACAATAAGTAAACAGGAAAGACCCCAATAATTTTAATTGATTCCAAAGTGTAATAAAAAAATGTAAAAGACCCAGAATTTATGATTTGTAAATATTATTTCAATTGTTTAATTATTATTATTATAAATTATGCACCACTAAGCGTTATGCTTAGCGCGTTGGTTTTCCATCGCGTAGGTACTGAAGATCAGCAGCTGCCACAGTAGTATTCGGACAGAGTTCCGACCAGATCTGCCACCGATCAGAGTCACCTCATCAGTCTTTTGTATTTTGGTAGGGCCCATGTGTAGACTAGTATTTTGGTTCATTATGTCTAGTCATGATGTAATTACTAGTTTATGATGTATTTTATTTTGGACTTGAAATGAAAACTTATAATTTATTATCTATAAATTTCCATATGAATGCAATAGATGACACTTCATTTTGAGATCTCATAAATAGTTGTGAATGATATGATAAAAGAAAATATGATATGGAAATATATGAGATGACTATGAATATGTTAACACGTGATAGTGGAACCCGCCAGATGCTAATAAAACAGAGGAGGATCTGTCCGGGTCTCCACAGAAATAAGATATATATATATATATAAAAAAAAAATTCTACACATAAATTACCTGATTTAAATGACATTAAAATTTACAATAGACATGACAAGACAAGATAGGGTGCTCCGGCACCGAATGTGGCACTTCTTGCTCGGCTATACAATAGACGGGTAAGGGGCGTCACAATCGCCTCAGTGGAAATCTAGTACAATAAGGTTATATAAATGACCTAATTTGTCTATGAAGAAATCAGTATCTAAATTTGTTATTATTGCTATTTATGTTCATGATATAAATCTCATTGGAACTCCAGCAGAGCTCCAAAAGCCAGTGGATTATTTGAAGAAAAAATTTGAAATAAAAGATCTCGGAAAGACAAATTTTTGTCTTAGTCTGCAAATTGGACATTTACCAAAAGGAATTTTCATTCCTCAATCTACCTAGACAGAAAAGATTTTGAAATAATTTTACATGGATAAAGCACAGCCATTGAGTACCCCAATGGTTTTTCAATCACTTTATATGAATAAAAACCTATTTTGGCCTCAAGAAAATGGTGAAGAAGTCCTTGGATCTGAAGTACCATATCTTAGTGCATCGGTGCACTTATGTATCTTGCCACTACTACAAGATCGGATATAGCATTTTCTATTAATATGCTTGTAAGATATAGTTCCACTCCTACTTGGAGATGTTGGAATAGGATTTCCACTCCTACTTGGAGATGTTGGAATAGGATCAAACATATATTGTAATATTTAAAAGGAATAATTGATATGGGCTTATTTTATTCTAATAAATCTAGACCAGTTCTAATTGGTTAAGCATATGCAGAGTATTTATCTGATCCACAGAAAGTAAGATCTCAAATAGGCTATTTATTCGCTTGTGATGGTATAGCTATATCATGGTGATCTACAAAACAATCTATACGCTATATAATGGCGATCTACAAAACAATCTATAGGTGCTACTTCTTCAAATCATGTAGAAATAATAGTGATTCATGAAACAAGTCATTCCATTTTGCTGAGATCCATAACTCATTTTATTTGAGAGAAGTGTGGCTTGTCTTATAATAACATACTCACAGTATTATATGAAGATAATTCAGCATTCATAGCCCAGTTAAAGGGGGGATTCATCAAAGGAGATAGAATGAAACATATTTCACCAAAGTTTTTTTTCACTCATGATCTTTATAAGAATGGTGATATGATGTGCAACAAATTCATTCAAGTGAAAATCTGGCAGATTTGTTCACCGAGTCTCTGTAACACCCCCATTTTAAGTAGTCTATACATTCTACTATTCTGGTGACTAGTGTTTGTCCAGAAAGTCAGGATGTGTGAAACCATATTTATGTCACCTAGAAAAGCAATAAATAAAAATTAATAAAAATCATATGAAGGTGAAATGGAAATAAGAAAAACAAAGCATAAGCGATTAAATGAGCTGAGGTCCCAGCGATGGGTGACCGAATCGGGGAGTGACTGCGAGCTCAGTTGCTACCCTAAATTCGTGTGGGACCCTATGACACAACAGGCCTAAGGATAATTGTGAAGCTAATGGTAATGTGAAAACCACATAAAAGAATACAGAACAAGTTCAAAAAATCGAATCAGAGTTCAGGAAGCAACCTAGTGCTATTGAAAAAACTGATGAGACCGACAAAGGGCAATTTGGTCAATTCACCCTTAAAGGTGACTCTTGGCCTAAATGTCCATTAAAATGTAGGAAATTAAAATTATAAAAAAATAGATTAAAAGTGAAGAGGTGTATGGAAGAAAAAAACAAAAGAAAAGAAAATTCAAAAATTAAAGTGATTATGACATCATCCTTATGTAAGCATGACACAATAAAAATTTATAATTTAATTTAATTATTTTGGATAAGCATATAATGGGATAAATACAAATTAAAAAGAAAAAAATTAGTCTTCTTCTACCCCAAATTGCCGTCCCACTTTCTCTCTCATATACTCTCTCAAAATTCCTCCATTAATAAGCTAATTCAAGCTTTCAAAGCTTGATTTCTTCCTATAAACCCTAACAATAAATACTAGAAAACTCTTAATTGGCCCTAGAAGAGAAGAATTGAATCAAGAAATTTGGGAGAAAAGTGAAAGAATAGAAGATTGAGGAGAGCATCTTTGAGGTGAGTTGTCTCTCTACTTAACTAAGTATATATGCATGAATTTAAGTTGAAATTGATGAATTTATATGAAGAAACATGAACAATCATGCATGTTGGGGAGAGATGAATTTTCGGCCAGCCATGGTATAGTGACGCCTTGTTATGTTTTAATCCAATTAAACATGTATTCAAGCTTAAATAAGTAAGAATAAGTGATTAGTATGCTTGAATTTGCAAGAATTAGGGAATTGAACAATTAGGGAATTGAAAAATTAGGGTTTATGGTGATTAAAGTTTTGAATGAAATTGGAGATTTTTTAGAATTGTTGATCAATTGATGTGTATAATGCTCAATTTTGGTCATTTAGTGTGCTCAGAATTGAAACCTTGTTATATAGAATTGAAATAACTGAGGTAGGTTAAGTTGCTGAATTTTTGACCAATGAGTCCAGCAAGTTTAAACAGCCATAAGTTGAGTTGTGTTGCTTCAATTGGTGTGAGGCCAATTGGAGATGAAATTAGAATCATATTTTCATATTTTTTATGAAGAAATCTTGCTCAAAAATTGACTATAAGTTGGTCTAAAATTGGCTTGAATCCAGAATTGGTGCCCTAATTCTGGGCAGAACTGATCAAATAAACAGTACATGTTCAAATGGTCATAACTTTGTGTAGAGAGGTCCAAATGACCTGATTTTTAAGCCATTAGAAAGCTTAGACATAGTAGAACAACTTTCATGAAGAATAGAAACTCAAATTCTAACCATAACCTAATCAAATTACTAACCAAAATTAGGTTATCAAACCGCCGAACAAAATTTGCCTAAATTCGACATGGACATCCAAATCCATCGATTATGGTAAAAATGCCATAACTTAAGCTAAAAAACTCCAAATGGAGTAATTCAAAAAAGGAATTAAAGTAGAGACATTAAGGAACAACTTTGATGAAGAAAGTTTAGCCAAATTTTCATTGTAGATTAGTTCAATAGAATATTAAACATTAGTAATAAAAACTGAAATTTTGAAATTACTCCTAATAAGCCTTGAATTGCAATTGGCAACCAATGCCAACAAAATTATAATCCAAAATGTGGTAGGACCATATGTTTAGAAATTGTATACCTATTAACCATGAAAAAGTCAACATTTTGAATTAATAGTAATGTGAATAGTAACCACAATAATATCAAATATAAAGGACTCAACCCTTATGAGAATTTATAAGTAAAATTAAGTATGCAAAATTTAATTTGTTGGATTAATTAGTAGAAACGATTTGGGTGGATATTGAAACACTTTAATTATGTATTTCAGTTAGTAAGGAGTCATCCAAGGAAGAGGAAAAAGTTAGATCAAGTCAAGATTAATTAAAGAGATTTGTGCATAACAACTAACTCCCTTTTGTTTTTCAAATTAAATTTTATATTGAATGAGTGGTGAAAATAGTTTATAATCTTTATTACATTAAAAACCTTGATTGACAAAAATCATGTGTTGCTAGCCCATTTTTGGAAAATTAATTTGAATAAAATAAGAATGTGAATTGATGAATACTTTTGATGCTTGGAAAATTTTTGAAATGGTTTCAAACCATAGTTGACATGACTATATGTTTTGAATTCCTCACAAGTTGTCTAGTGGGAGAATTGGATTATATTCCCTCTCTGGCTGAAGTGTTGAAGTGTGTGTCAGTTGAGAACGAACTGAATGAGTACTCATATATGTGTCCTAGCTAGCCTTGGCATTCCCCATTAGCCTTTGGTTATTTGGACGAATTGGATAAACGTGTCATGATCAAAACTGTGTGACTTTTCGGAAATTTTATTTTATGATTGATGGAATAAAATTTGTTTTTATTAAGCGATTTTCTAGCTTCAAAAAAAAAGCATGATTTTATATGCATTAACATTTTAATTGATTTAGTTTAGAAAATTGCGATTTATATTGATGTGTAAATTTTTTTTTTTTTTTAAGATGTGCACCACTGAGTCTTTGGCTCAGTGATAGCTTGTTTATGTTGTCGCAGATAAAGCAGCAGAGTAGGCTGCTTGTGACGTGGAGTGATCAGTATTTTGGAGTCATTACCAGGTATATAGATTTTACCCTTGCAAATTTTCTTTTAATATATATATATCTGTGTGTATGTATATGACAGACTTGAGCAGTTGTATAAAGATTTTGAAATTTTATTTTTGATCAGTGTAAATATTTGTAATGTAAACCTGTTATTTTTTATTAATGAAATGCTTAAGTTCTTTTGAATTTTTCAAATAATGAATTGCTATTTTTAATTGAGTTGATGGGATTGAATTGTGTTGAAATTATTGGAGTTGTGGTTAAAATGTATATTGGGAGTGTTTTTAACAGGTTTTGAAGAACTGTTTTCTCAATTTATAGACGGAATTCTGTCAAAATTTTCGTAAAAATTTTAAAAATTCCGAAAAGACCAAAAATTATCGTTATGATATAAACCCTAATAAAAAAGTTCTTTAATGGTTATTTATCATCTCTTTCCACTTTAAAAGGAATTGAAATTATTCAAAATCTCTTGTAATATATTTAATGGATTATTGGTAGGCGAAGTTCGGTAATTCATTGGATATATTACAGGATCATGTTATACCTTATGAATAAGGTATGACAATCTCTACCAACTAACATTTGAGAAAATGGTGTACAAGATTGGAATGTGTCAATTTAAGATTTTAAAGCAGATATTCATAAGGGGAGTTAAATTTTTAGACACAAAAAATATTGTACTCTTTTTCTTTCACTAGAATTTTTTTTTTACTTAATTTTTTTTCTAGTAAGATTTTAACAAGGCATATTTTTTATATAATGGACATCCAAAGTCGTATTATAAATTCATATTTATGATGAATGTCCATTTGGTTTTTTATGAATTTATTTATATTTTCTATAAGTTTATTTTAAAAAACCATTTAATATTAATCTCTTAGGATATAATAAATATTCTATAAATATGAGTCTTTTTAACCCTATTGTGATTATATTTTTTGGAATCATTTTCTATCTATATAATAAAATTCTCCCTATTATCTCCCTCTGTATATTCTTATATTTTATTTGTTATTTTTATTATAATAGACAAAATCTTACAAATTCATAAACCTTAACCTGTTTTTTCTAGCCATAGTGTTTTTTTTTTTTTAAAATCAGTCAACAAATTATTAAATTAAACATAACTTAAAATAAAAATCAAAATGAAAATACCAAAATTTCCTAGTTAAAAGATGAATTGACCCGTCTCTCCCCAACCACCAAGAAAGGGACTCATGAATTTAGTCCATACACTTTAGTCGTGAAAAGAATGGCGGAAAGCGGGACCAAAGACTATTAGGAATAAAAATTAAATAAGCTTCCTTCCTTCGTGGCACTGCTTTGCTAGCGGTCCCACGGGATTCCAATTAAAGATTAAATAAATTTTAAATTAAATAAATTCCTATAATTTTTAATTAAGATCAAATAAATTATTATTTAATAAAATATTATTTTTTAATAATAAAATATTTTTTCTTAATTTTAAATATTAAAAATTATTTAATATAAAATTTAACTATAAGTTTATTTGACTCTCGATTAAAAATATAGAAACATATTTAATGCTTTCTCGTTATTAATCAACATCTCAAACTTGAAATTGCAGGTTTGGACATTGTTAGAACTAACCCTAAAATGCAAAAAAACAGACTACCCATCACATTCACTTTTAATCCATTTGACTTGTCTCCAAATTTACCTTTTCTCTCATTATTAGGATCAAGGATGTTTCCAATTGATGTTGATCAAAATTATTAGCGAATACTAACAAGTGGTCTACCAAATGCGCTGAGTATTTTACAACAAATAATTAAAAATTATTTTTCTAATTAATTTTTAAATCATGTATGATAAAATAGTTTATATATATATAATTATATATAATTCATAATTTTTTATAAAAAAAAATTAATTTAAAAATTAATAAAATAACTCTATTTGATTCAATTTAACTAATTTTTTTCTCTTTAAAATTAAATCTAATTAAAATTTTTAAAATATAAAATCAAATTAAATTAAATTATTTTAAAAATTAAATTAAATTATTAAATTAAAATAATTTAATTTAATCAAATGATTTCTGTATTCTCCCTAAGAGGGAAAAGAGGACGTAAATATAATTGCATATAAAATGACATATATTGGACCACGTGGCAGTTATGCCACGCGTACATCTAACATTTGCAGAGTTGGATAGGGATGTGATCCGCGTGGCAGTGGGGGGCCAACCAGACAGAAATGTAATTGACGGCGATGGCGCGGGAAATGATGACGTGGAGGCTGTTTTGGCCATAATTCCGGGACGAAAATCTAAGCCACTTGTTTGAGTGACAGAGATATGGTGTTGGGTCCCATGTACAACCTACCTTAATTATGAATTTTTTTCGCAATCCTCACCTTGATTGTATTATGGGTCCCAGTGTGGAAAGCTTGATTTCGTATGAAAGTAATTTAAGAAAAGTATATTTAATATAAATTTAATTTCATATGAAATAATTTTAATAATAATTAAATTAAATATTTATATTAAAATTTATATAAAATTAATTAAAAATATATAATAAATGTATATATTTAAATATAAATTTTAATTTAATAATTATTAAGTTAATTTTTTATGAGTTTAGATTTTTTATAATTATGTTTATATAATAATAATTACCTTTGAATTTAATTTAATTTTTTTATGCTATAGATATATTTAAAATTATTACTTATTGAGTATTTCTTATCATTAATTAAGGAATAAAATATAAATGAAAAATAGATAATTTGTATTATATATTTTCTATTTTGCTCTATTATAAACGAAATTTAAATTAAAAATTTAAGGAATGAGTTTCATTTTTATAAACTCTTTTACTGAGGCACTGAGCCAACGTTGCCTACCACAATTTAGTTTGCTGCTTGAGCTCAAATAATGAAGATTAGGGTATGTTTGATATTATTATAGAGTTGTTATTAAAAAATAATTAAAAATATTAAAAAAGTAAAAAATAAATTAATATATTTTAATTATAAAAATATTTAAAAAATAATTGAATTATTTTTAATCTGCAAACTCATTATCAAAATGCAACATATATTGTTTGCTACAGAAAATTTGTATTTTATTCTGTCTATCATAAACCTATATAAATATAAATATATAAATTTATATATTTAATAAATAAATTACATCTATATTTTTATTATTTTATGATATATCAGTCTATATAAGAAAAATCTGTTTGCTACATGGGTCATGATATATAGAATGGTCCATGAAACTATCTTAAACTCTGAAATTTTCTGTCGATAAACGGATTAAAACTCTCTTTCCTTCCACAGGCACCAGAGATGGCTACCCCTCAAAGACGCAACAGCCGGCTCTCTATTGCCTTGGAAAGAACCGGCCAATGGTAAACTACAATTCATTAATCAAGCTTCTACTCCATGATCCTCAGATTACTAATCTATCTTTGCAAAACCTGTTTATTTCAGGGTGTTTTCTCAAAAAATTCCAATAGATATTGTAGTTGAAGTTGGAGAAGCCAATTTCGCTCTCCACAAGGTATCTGGATCAAATCAATGTTACCCTTTTCATGTATTTTGAGTGTAGAAGGAATGAATTCTGATTTGTTAATATTTCTTTTGGGAACAGTTCATGCTGGTGGCAAAGAGCAATTACATAAGGAAGTTGATAATGGAATCAACAGAACAAGACCTGACAAGAATCAATCTCTCTGATATACCAGGAGGCCCTGAGATGTTTGAGAAAGCTGCAAAATTCTGCTATGGAGTAAACTTTGAAATCACCATTCAAAATGTTGCTGCTCTTCGCTGTGCTGCTGAGTACCTACAGATGACTGATTTGTACAGCGACAATAACCTCGCCGGTCGCACAGAAGATTTCCTTGGTCAGGTTGCCTTGTCTAGCCTCTCTGGAGCTATTGTCGCCTTGAAATCTTGCGAAGATCTCCTTCCCTTGTCTGAAGACCTTAAAATAGTTCAGAGGTGCCTAGATGTTATCAGCGTTAAGGTGTGTACGCAACTCCTGTCTCAAGTAGAAGCTTAAATTTTCATTTGTTTCCATCAAATAGGCGTTTGTTCTTTTGGTTTTAGGCCTGTAACGAAGCAAACTTTCCAAGCCGGTCGCCGCCTAATTGGTGGACGGAGGAGCTGACAATTTTAGGTATAGAATTTGTGGGGAAAATCATTTGTGCAATGAAAAAACGGGGAGCGAAAGCACTAACTCTAGCCAGAGCTCTCATAACTTACACAGAGAGAAATCTTCAAGATCTTGTTCGAGATCACTCCAGCAACGGCACCAAGTCCTCGGATTTTGACGACTCCGATATTAGGAGCCACCAGCGGAAGCTTATACAATCAATAGTCTCTCTCATGCCTTCTGAGATAGGTGCTTTCCCAATCAACTTCCTCTGCTGCCTTCTCCGGTCTGCAATCTTCCTCCAAGCCTCCAACTCCTGCAAGAACGAGCTGGAAAAACGAATCTCGGTGATATTAGAGCGTGTGATGGTGGGCGATCTTCTGGTTTTGTCTTTCACTTATGACGGTGAGAGACTGTTTGATCTGGAGAGCGTGAAGAGGATCATATCAGGATTCGTGGAGAAGGAGAAGACCATGGCTGTCTTCATCGGTGGCGATTTCAAGGATAATTTTTCCCCAGCGATGCAGAAAGTTACGAAAACCGTAGACGCCTATCTTGGCGAGATCGCCAGCTATGTAGAATTCAGTATCTCCAAATTTATTGGAATTTCCATTCTGGTACCCAAAGGAGCTAGGAAGGTCGATGATGATCTCTACCGCGCCATTGATATCTATCTGAAGGTAATTCAATTTTTTTTTTTTGGTACTGTAATTGGAACTCGAGATCTCACAGTTATAGAGAAACTCTAGGGTCACTGAATATCATCTTCTGCAAACATTTGACAACTAAACTGTTATATTCATGTTATGCATTATGAGTTAAGCATTTGATCACTGACTATTACGCATTATGAATATAAAAGATAATGAATCACTAGACTGTTATCAGCATATTGCATTATGAGTCAGCCATTCAATCACCAAACTGCTAGTTATTTTGACTTTCAGGCTCATCCGAACCTCGATGAGATAGAGCGAGAAAAGGTGTGCAGTGTAATGGACCCATTAAAGCTTTCCTACGAAGGTCGACTTCATGCTTCACAAAACAAACGGTTGCCTGTACAGGTTGCTTTGCATGCCCTATGCTACGATCAGCTGAAGCTAAGAAGTGGGATAGATGAACGCAGCACCCCAGAAGCTGGCGTTGGAAATACGAGAGATCACTTGCGGAAGGATGTGTCTCTGATCAAGGAGAACGAGGCTTTGCGGTTGGAGCTCATGAAGATGAAGCTTCTTATGTCAGATATGCAGAAGAACAACAATAATCAAGGGGCATCTAGCAAGCGTGGCCCTTGGAAGAAGCCCACCTTCTTCTCATCACTGTCCAAGACTTTGGGGAAGTTGAATCCTTTCAGAAATGGGTCTAAGGATACTTCTCATATTGATGAGAGTGTGGAAGTGGGCAATACCACGCCAAGGAGGAGAAGGTTCTCTATTTCTTGATCGTTGGATGTCTTTTAAATGATATGAAAAATTATTTATCCCTACTCATGTATATTATTAATCTTCTGTTAAACTTAATTTAGCATAAATTCAAGAAAGAATATTATATGATGAAATTTAAATGTAAAATTAGTAAAATTTACATATTGATATCTTAGATTCATGATAAATCATATCTAAATAAGTTATACTCAAACTAATAAATTTCCATTAAAAATCTTAGTAATAATCTTATTTTTATTCATTTATGAAGCTTTTGTTAATATAATCTTGAACTCAATTGGAATAATAATTTTGAGCAGTAGTACTATTGTGTTTACATTTAAAGTTTAAAGTCTCATTGATATTATCAATAAATTTTAATATAGTAATTTTGGAATCATTTTCTTAAAAGTTGTGAAATTTTTTTAATTTAAATCAAATGAAAAAGAAAATATCATGATATTGGATGAAAATATAATCAAGGTTGCTTTTAATGGATTCAAAGTATTCAAGTGATATAGTAGCCAATTTGGATGGAAACAACACAGCAGAATAGAATACATTCAGTGTAATGATGTTGCTAAAATCGCAATGTTCTTCCATATCTTTAAGAAATTGCAAGACAATGAAACTAAAAAGTTAAGAGTTGGCAGGAAATTTGATAGATAATAATAATTATGTTAGTTTATACACACACATATAGGGAGAGAGAGAAAGAGGAAAATTAATAAAGCAGAATTGAAAGTATTAAGTGAGTAATATACGTTTAATCATTACTCTAAGATTTAAAATATGAGAGAGCAAGTAATATCTTATATATTAATTATAGAAATTGCAGACAATGGTTAAGTTTAGGCCTTTTTTGTTTGATTGAGTGTAAATAGAATGAAAAAATAAAACTTAATAGAAAGTATAGAAAAAAGTCTTATTTAATTTATATTATCAAACTAACTTCCTAAAAAGTAAAGCAATTTACTTCTCTTATATAAAGTACGTAACTTACCTATGTGAAACTTGATAAGCTATACTTTTTTAATTAAGTGTAATGAATTTATTAATTTATTATTTAATTTGTTATACTTTAAATTATTTTATAAATATTATTATTATTTATAATTTAGATATAAAATACTCCCTGAAAAATGATTTATATATCAAATACATTTATTATTTCTCCGGAAATAAGTTCCTTGCAAGTTTTCTTTTTAGAAAATATAAAAGTAGATTATTTAAAAACAAGGCTTTATTTAATTAGAATGGAATTTTTATTATGCATATATTGCAAAGAAGTGATGTTTCACTTCTAAGCAGGACAACTTTCAAATTTTATTTGGCTCGCAAAATAACAAAAATGTAGTACGAAAGAAAGCATGGCGATAGCTTTTGCAGTGGGCTTTGGGCTTTAACTTGCTTTTTCAGCTTTGTTAGATAAGCACAATTGTAAGTTTGGGTTGGAGAGATTGGCCCACCCTCCGTAATAAAAAGGAAAATCACAATTTAATATCTTATTGTTATGCGCTTTTTTATTTTTAATTTTTGAACTATGACTTTTTTTTTTTAATTCTTTTGTGGAAAGTCCAGTGGCTGACTTTAAAATTTTTTTTATATTAAAAAATCCCATTGAGCAAAAATTTGATGGTGTTAATGATTTTTTTTTTTAATTTGTGTTAACGGTGATAATCACAGTATTTATTTGTTATGAAAAAATCACGAAAAAATCACACATGATACTAATATTTTCCATATTACCTCTTTTTAATATAGAAATTTAGAAAAATATTAAATGAGTGGAGGAAGAGTATTTTGATACCTATTTTTAACAACAAAGGAACATTCAAATTTGTACAAAATTCCATTGATAAGTCACAATAAAACTATGAAAAAGAGTGATTGCACATAGACTTAGGGACACTACTAATATATTAGAGAACTAATTTGACTTTATCCTTGCAAATCTACAACAATGTTTATCCTTTTGTCAAGAAAATTGTTGGAAATTTCTAGGGAGAGAAAGAATGATATCCACAGGTATTCATTGACCTAGAAGAGGTGTATGATTGAGTACCAAGGGATTTTTTTAGTGGTTTCTAGAGAAAAAAAGGGGTCAATGTCATATATATATATATATATATATATATATATATATATATATATATATATATATATATATATATATATATAAGTGTAATTCAGGACTTAAATATATATGAGGAGGCGATTAAAGTGTAAGAATAATGGGGGAGGGGGGGTATACAGATGAGTTCCTTAACAATGGATTTACATTTGTGATCTACTCTGAGTCCATAACTGTTTACCTAATTTATTGATGTGTTAACTAGTCATATTAATGATGATATTCCATGTTGCATGGTATTTGTAGATGAAATTGTTTTAATGAATAATAACTCTTAAGAGTAAGAGTTTTAGACTTAGTAAGTTAGATGAAATATATGCAGTCTAAGGCAAAGTAGGTCTGTGCTATTCACATTTCAAGCCCAGTGGGCTTTTCGCATGCGAGAGTGTAATAGAGAGATACATAACTATTCTTAGAGTGCTCATCTACAAGCTTAAACTTTTAGATTGAGCGGTTTCTTGATAGGACAAATGTACTGTATATGTGACCGTGGGATACCTAGCAAAGTGAAAGGTAAATTCTATAGAATTGTGGTTAGTTAGCTTTTTGTATTGGAATGATTGTTGAACATTTAAGATATTATACACCCAAAAGATGAACGTGATAAAAATGTGAATGTAATATAGATGTATCATGTATGGTGTTACAATATGAATGACCATATCCACAAGATAGTTCATGTGGCACGCATTTGGGATAAAATGAGAATGATTGATTAAGATAGCTTGATCATATCCACTGTAAAGAATCAAATAGCTCTATATAAAAGTGTAATAAGTTAGTGGTGAAAAAAGTGAGAAGAAAAATAAAGACAAAGAAAAATAGTATCAAATTTTATAATTTTAAATATTAATGCAGAAATTTCAAATGGAGCTAAATAACATTCTAAAAATTTATGTAGTCATCTTAATTAATTTGAGATTACGATTTAATTATTATTGTTGTTGTATTAGAATGTGAATGAAAGTGAGGAAGTAGAGAGCATTGAATTTGGGGTTAGTAAAAGAGGATTGGGGAAAAGTAATTTTTATTGAGCAATAACAATAAAATGTGCATTTGTTTAGACAAAAGGACTTATTCATTTGCAGAATAAATATGCATGAAATAGTAACTAATTTAATTTTAAAAATAAAGGAATTCACTATTGAATAATGATAAAAATAATAAAAAAATAAATTACAATTCTCCCAATTAAAAATAAATAAATAAAATATTCAAAATAATAAAATAAACAAATGAATAAAATACTCAACTTAATTAGTGATGCACCCAAATTTGATAGCAGGTGCAAAATAAAAATTAATCAAGTTTAATCTCTCTTCTCTTCTGTAGTAAAATAAATAAAAAATAAATAAATAACTGGTTATTTCACACAATTTATAAATAATTTATTTGATTAATATATTTATTAAAATTTTGAAAACCTTAATTTTTAAATAATAAAAAAATGAGATACTATTTTTCTGAAAAGGTATTTTTTGTAAAAAAAAAATCTGTAAGAAAATGTTAATAAATCTTAAAATGGAAGGATAATATTTTGGATAAAACCTTTATTATACTCCACATATATTTTGTTTGACAATAATTTTTAAGATAGCGTTTAGTATTTTGATTAGGGACAAAATATAATTATTCTTATTTATACTGTTTGATAGCATAATGTTTATACTAGCTAATATTTAGAGGTTGAGAGAATAGTTTATAAAACATTACCATCTTACCTTTTAGATATTTAGAGGGTGTTTTGACTAGAGTAAAAATTAATGATACCATTGCATTTACATTTAATAGTTAATTCAACAAATATTTTTATTGAACAATTATGTTTTAAATCACTATATAAATAACTAATTACTAACAGTTAATATCTAATGGCTGATAACTAGTAATATAGCTGAAAAATATTAAAATAATTAATAACTATTAAATTAACTAATATTATCTAACAAACCCTTAAAATAAAAGTGATAAAATCAATTAAAAGATATTCATGGATGAGTTATTTATTTATATTTTTAAGTCATTTATTGAATAATGCAATTGCAAAAAAAGGAAATGATTGCAAAAACAAAATAAAATAAAATTAATATGTGCCAATATGAAGGTGTAAATAATTAAATTGAATAATAATTCATTCATTAAAATATAACTTCACCAATTATATATAGAGAGAGAGAGAGTAAAAATTAGAAATATTTTTCATACTAATTTAATGATGTAAATTATTGATGTAAGAGAAGGTCTGCCAAACTAAGCCCCCACAATTGCAATCATCAACTTTTTGATGGGAGTTGAGACATCCCAATTAGGGTTGGAAGTTTAATTTCATCCTTGAATTCTTAGTTGGGTAAAAGGTTTAATTAGCTTTACAGGAATGTTTAAAATAATTAACATATTTTAAGGTGATAAAAATAAATAAATAAATCTGATCCATCACTTGTCAATTCTCTTTCTACACATTTCATTGACTACAGATGAATTCAAAGGGGCTTATTTTATTTTATTTTATGTATAGGAATATCCGAATCTGCATGGATACAAGAAGAAGACCACTAGAAAGTTAGTTGGGTAATAATGAATAAATAAATAAAATAAAAAAATGTTGAGTTGTTGGATCAAATTCAGTATATATTTATGTGTTTCTCCAAACTCTTGCTCTGTCCTTATTCATTCTCAAGAGCTGTATGATCCCACAACTTTAAGTAGAATGCATATCCTCCAACTACTCCGAATCTATTTGATTAATCTGTTTGGTTACATATTTTAATCAACCCATTCTTATGAAATTGTACATAGTAATGTGAGCTCAATAATTAGATAATTTTGTTTATTTAGTGGTTAGGTTAACTTGGTTTAATTGTTGACTTTAATTTAAGGAAAAAATATATTTTAGTACCTGTGTTATTATATCGTTAACACTGAAGATCAAAATTGTTAAATAGTGTCAATGTATGTTGCCATGGTAAGTCTTAATGTGCTTTTAAGCTAGTATGGTAAGTGAACATCACATATTTTGCTGTATATAATTATGTTATCCATCCAATACTAAGTGAGAAAGGATGAGAAAAAATAAAATTTACTGACTTTTGCCTTCTATAATGAGGAAATTACAGCATACTGATTTATACAGCTAAATAAGTAGGTTTCACTTGCCATGCCAATTTAAGAATATAAGAAGACTTGCTACGTCAGCATATATTGACACCGATTAACAATTATCCTTAAGCACTAACAATATAACAACATAGGTCTTTAGGTATAAAATGAAAAAAAAAAAATCTCATGCTCTTATTAATAAAATGCACAAACCATATAATACTAAAATGTACAATTTCCCTTAATTTAATACTTTCTTAGTCCCATTTCAAATGATTTTTAAGGTTTTTCATAAAGATTAAGGGAAAAATATTAATAATTAACTAAATTATCTTTATATTTAATTAAGATAGAAAGGTAATAAGAAAGAAATAAATGTTTTAGAGATAACAATATAAAAGTAAAATTGAAAAAAATAATTAATATTTTTTCAATTTTTTTAAAATATAAATAAAGTGAAAAAAATGTTTAAAAATCCTTGAAATGGAACTCAGGGAGTACATAGATTTATGAATCATAGATTACCACTATAGCATAACATTCCTATAAAGCTATAACCCTTTGTCTTGTTACTTAAATCTTGACCGTATTCAATTAATTAATTATTTAATTAGTTATAAAAATAAATGTTAATAACTTGCAATTGGTTATATAAATTATTTCGTTCATTAATCTCTCTTTATTTCTATGTTTCTTATTATTTATATGCACTATAATAATTTTATTAATTTCTCTTTTTAAGCAATTACAATGGAAATATCAATACATTTTAGTTGATAAATAAAACTTCTCGATAAAAAAAAAAAAGTTTGAATTTCTATTTCTATTATAAATTATGATGATAATGATAAAAAGGAGAAAAGTTTCAATTTTTCATCTTCCTCTGCAATTATGATAATAATTACAAGATGTTTTTCTCAATTTCATATATTATGTTCTATGCATGTTAATTTTATTTTAATGAGTCATTTTCTTGTGATCTTCATAATGTTGTATTTACAATCCCTTCTCTTTTGTAATTATTATTATTATTATTTTATCTTTAAATTAATATTAAAATAGTAAAAACTCAAACTTGAATTCACTGTGAGTGATATATTTTCAGTTATTGAATTAAATTAAATTAAGTTATTTTTTATTTTTTGACTTATTTTATAGTTATCATTGAAAATGCAATATTATTACATTTATCAACTCTTCCATAATTTTATTTTAATAACAATTAAATATCAAATGGTGATGAGATTTAATTAATAGTAGTGAGAAGAGAGAGTGTACGACTAAAACCATCAAATTTGAATAAATAGCTAAGAATTTTCATGCATCATATATATCATAACGAAATTTGAAAGTAGTTAATAATATGGATAAGATTGGATGACAAGAAAATAAAATAGAAGAATAAGTCAAAAAAAATTGGATAAATTTTATTTATGAAATTCTGGAAATTTTGAATAAAAATTTGTATATTTAAAATTTTGGCCGATTTTTCTAAGACTAAAAAAATTGGATAAATTTCTAAAACGCAATAAAATTTGGCTTTTTAAGAACAAGTCTTAATACATGGTTAATTAGCTTAAAAATATATGTTAATTTAGGATTCTGATTTTTTCCACATATATAACTAATCACTTGCGTCCTGCTTTAACCGATGCAATTAGTGATTAATTATGAAAGCCACTGATTAACTGTCAAATTAATTATAATTAATAAACACAATTAACATTAAATAATTTAATAATTAAAATTGTAATTAATTTATAAAATTATCAACTATTTTTTTATCATTATAACTTATTATATAAAAATAAAATTTCATCAATTAAAAAAATAAAAATTATGTTTTTAGTATTATACATTATGAGATTTGAATTTTAAAAGAAATTGTAAAATTCAAAAGAGACATGGCAACACACCTCAATCACTAATTAAAAAGAAAAAGAAAACTTTAGAGAAGTCATTATTGAAGGAGAGAAAGCTAATAGACCATCTAACTGAGAAAAATAATAATAAAAAAAAGGAAGGAAGGAATAGGAAAAGTGAAGCTTTCACTCATTGTGTAGTTTGGACTTTGTTGCAAAGTCACAATCTGGAAGAAAAATAAATAAATAAATAAAGGCAAATTGGAATAATTAATATTGACTTGATTTTGGATTTCCAAGATGTGACATTTAACACTCTAAATATTCATTAATCTAAATCACCTTATTAGAAACATATGCCCTTAACAAAGGACAAAAGGATTAAAAGATGCCTATTAACTTAATATAATGTGTAAATTATGACTTTCTAGTGAGGAATGTTTACTTGGCACTAACCAAATCATTGCTTTGATGTAGTAAGTTTTTTTTTTTTTTTTTTTTTTTTTAAAATGGGTCAATTTAATAGTTAAATTGAAAATAAATATTAAATTAATTTTTTTTAATACAGTAGAAGATAGGGTGTTCATTATTTAATTATAATCAAATAATCGAATTGAACCGACTTGATGAAATTTAGTTATTTTATTAAGAGTAATTTTAATTCGATTTGGTTTTTAGGTAATAGTAATAAAAATTTTCGGTTATTTATCTGGTTATCTTTGATTTGATAATATAATTACCGAAATAATTACTTTTTTCATTAATTAATATATTAATTATAATTTTATTAATAATATATTATTTATAATTATTTTTTTATTATTTATATTATTAATTAATTAGTTGAATATTAATAAAATTATATTTAAAATCTTTTTTATTTATAAAAAATAATAAATATAATTTAATATTAATATATTCAATTAATTTAATTATAATTGATAACTGACCGAATATTTTTTATTTTGGTTAATTTTACTTTTCTCGAATCTGAATGCTGACCCTGGAAGGAAGTAACCCTCTCATTTTTTTCATTATAAAAATAAATAATTTTAAAATATATGAACGGTAGACCAACCAAACTACCCTTATCTACAAAAAATAATTAACATATTTGATTTGAATAAGCCTTTCAATTGTTAATAATATATATTATTTATTAATTTAATTTAACAATTTTAAAATTGTCTATAAAATTTGTAAAATCTTATATTTGAGTTTGAATAAAAAATAAAATATATTACCTTTTATTTTTATATGTAATATTTATATAAAAATGAATAAATACATAGTTTCCATCTGTCGAGTTAATTTAATCTATTATGAAAACCAAGTAAATTAACAAAAAATTAAAAATCATAATAACATCAAACTGAATTTTAAAATTAATTAAATAAATAATAAATAATTTTAATTTTAATGGTCGCTCCTATTTTTGAGTGTAGCTGTAGCAATCATGAAGTACCCTAGGGAAATGCCAACAATTTCATATTTATTAATCAATTTGGAAAGAATTATTATTATTATTATTTTTGTTAATTTGATCTCAGAAGGCAAAGAGTTTTATATTAAACTAATAGATGATTTATGAAGCATTTTTTAATACTTTCATATTTTATTAATAAATGATAGTTATATATTCTAATTGTTATACATTTTAATCATATTTTGATATTTTTATTTGTTGATGTAATGTAAGGTATTTTAGTTTATGGAAGAATTTTTTCCTAATTGGCTTCAAAATTTTAAACAATGAAAATTCATTTCATTTAAACTACATTTAGTATCACGTAGCAAAGATAATAATAATAATTGTCCATTCCAAGAGTGGGGAATTGAGTTGTAATTAAAATTTTAAAAGTCAAGAAAAAAAATTAATAATTTAAAGAATAAGAATAAAAGAGAAAAAAATAAAATGCAAAAAAAATTTATCGAGGTTTGGCTATTCTAAAGCCTATATCCTTTCCTTTAAGCCCTCCTTAAAGTTAACTTCACTAATCATTCTTCTTTAGTTGAATTAGGATTGTTCACTAGTTAAATAAACCTGACCAAATTGACTAACCCAAAATAATCCAAACCAATACATCTATTTTAAATTCAAGTTAGGATCAAGATGACTTCTTATTTTCAAATACTTTTTTTTTTCTTGGTTTAGAGAATTACTCATTGAATACTCGACTTCCATTTTCTAACCCCTCTTCTTCTCAAGCTTTTGTCATCTTCTTTTGGTCTATGGCTGCTGCCTTCTCAAGCCACCGATTCTTGCACAAGATTCAAGGTGACAAAAACACAATAAGAGTGAAGAGGTCTTGTTTCCCTTTTTATTCCTCTTCTTCCATTGCAAAGCAATAGTCATCGCTTCAATTTTGCAGCCAACATGTGTGACAAGGTAGATTTTCTCATATGATGGCCTTTTCTCCACCATGCATAGACCAATCTCAAAGTTTTTTCCTCTCAAGTGGAATTTAGAAAACTTGAGAAATTACTAGGTTTTAATCTCAAATTTGTGTGTATTGCTCTATGTATTATTGGTGATTTCTTTTTGCATGTGTTGCTTTTTATGTTGGATTGTGTTTGTTAAGGGGAACATATTAAGCATTTGAGACTTTGAGCCAATTGCGGAGATGATACTTAATTGTAGAGATAGTACACGTATTGATGTTACTGAGATTTATAACCAATTGAATAAGAAAAAGTAGCAGAGGGCTTTTAAGCTTGGCTTTCTTGTAATTCTTTTGTTCCTTTACATATTCTGGTAATGCGATGAAGTTGCACTTCAAATGTGTTGATTTCATTTGGATAATTGTATTTTAGGTTTATTTGTTTTTTAGATTTTTAATAATTATCTTCATTTATTTAATTTTTAATGATTTTTTTAATATTTAAATTTTAATGGTGTTCTATCATTTTAGCAAATGTGATATGATAGATAATGGATTGTGTCACTCAATCGACCAACCGCAAAAAAATCCTACATCGGGTTGGGTCGATTTGCATAGTAACAAAAAAATAATAATTTACATAATATGGATTAAGTCTGTTTGGATGCAAATTTATCCAAAACCGACCTATGAATAGCCCTAGTGTGAAGACCCTTACAATTCCTTAAGAGCGAACCCTAACTCTCTTACAATCCCTTTTTACTCAAGAATAATTTAATACTTTATAATAACCACTCTCTAATGAAAGAGAAATAATAAATCTATGAAGAATGGAGAGAAGATATGCCAATTTAACTCAAGAGTAGTAAATGAGAGGATGAAAACTTTGCAAGAGAAATTTCAACTTTAATGCATTAGGTAGATGGTTTTTACTATGGTGTGTCATATAGGTGGGTTTGAAAAACTTGTTGTTAGATGCATCTTCGAAAGTCAAAAACCCTTGAAAAGTGAAACATAGCCATTATTTTGTCTTCTATTTAACCAAGAAAAATATTGTCAGGTTTGAAAGTCGCATGTTATTTTTAAAAGTAACAGACTACTTTCACGCGGAGATTTTGCTTAGAAGAAAAGTAACACGTTACTTTTAAAAGTAATAGGGTCTATTTTTATTATTGTCCCAAAAGTTTACGCTTTCAAAATATGGCTTTGAAAATTTTTCTAACATTTGGGACATCATATTTCATATGTCTAACGATGTGTAAACATTTTAAACCACCAGTTACTGGATAAAATAATTAATATTGGCATATTTTCCTTTCTATTATCACTACAAGGATCCTAAGCCTAACAACTATAAGTGCTTTACTTACTTAAATTACCTCAATGCTTTAAAATTATATCCTTTGAATTCTCGCTTGTCCCTTAGCATGATATTAGTTGTTTTTTGACATTTAGTGATCTTACATAGTCATTTATTGCTCAATTTCAACCATTGTATGATCCCCATAAAATTTTACTTTCTTTTCTTCCTTTTTCTCAACCTTGATTTGAAGTAATTTGACATTTTTGAATTTGGAGTCTACGAATTTGTCACAATTACTTCTAACATAATTAATAGCACACTAATTGCTTATATAACAACAACAACAACAATAATATATCAAATGCACAACTAAACTAGATTATATTTTCTCAATTAACATGCTTCCTTACCTTTTAACATAATTAGCGGTAGTAAAGCACAACCCCAAGTTACACATCTCCTTATGGCGATCACACCTACCATTTATTTCACAATACATAACCAGCAAAAGTCAGCCAAAAATCAACTTCTCATAGGTAGATAATCTAGCCATTATTATCAATACAATACACATATAGGAAATATTTAATTTATACTTATGCAGAATCTCTAATATTCATCTTTATTAAGAAATCCTTTTGTCTTGCAAAACTTGAAAATAATAGATCCAATAGGGTTGAGCTTTTGACTCATTAAGGATACATTAAATAATATACACTACATTTATACGATTTACATATTAGCCTTTAGCATAGTTCCAATTTCTCTTTACTACATGAATGCAACTTGACAACTAGCAAGCCACAAGTAATCAAAACATTTCATGGATTGACCTATTATTATTAATCACACATATCTTAAGAAAATCTAATATATATCACAAACATTCATTCCAATGGGTGCACTACATAATCCATTGCAGGATCGATGGCATTACATGGTCGAATTTGTGTACAACATATCACAACTCGATTCCACTCTCTTTCTAAAGTAACAACACAACGTGATTGAATCCAATTTCAATTAATTATCTTTCCTTTAATTATTTCAGTTCATAAACTTAATCCCTTAGTATATACAAGCAATAGTATAAAGTAGTCTATGAAACACTGAAAACATCACATACAAATAATCTATATAAATATTATGCATAATATTCTAATTTTAATTCTTAGGAAATACAATTAGATCAAATGATGCAAATGTCATGTTAAAAGATATTGTTAATGCCATGGAATACTATATAATATATACTCATAGTACTTTAATAGATCAATTGCTCACTCCTGAAATAGGAAAATCAAAGGGTCATTCAAATTTTCTAGAAAAATAATTATAAAATAATAAATTTAAATAAAAAAAATTGTAAAACCCATCATTGATATTTATTATAACACATTCCAAAGACTGCCAGTCAGTTAGTCACAATTCAATTTGTTAACTTTTCCTATTTAAAGCACATCCTTAGTACCCATATAATATTTCTTAATTTTTAGTGGATAATTATTCTCAAAATTAACTTTCCAAAACATCAATAAATAGCTTAAACTGCTCAAAGCAATATTTAGAGATTACTGATATAGAATTTGACTTCACCATTTGGTCCAACTCATTCAAAAATACTAGAAACCACTCACAACCCAAAATCACTCATTGGTACTATTCATCAATGAGGCTAGTATATGGAGTTCACAAGTTATTGTGTGCCCTACACATCTAAGTACTGTTTATATTACTGTTCATTGAAGGGCACCAAAGGTATTTTCTCATTTTAACCACACATTTAAAATGTTCATTTCATGCTGGTTTTAAATATGAACCCAATTTTTTTAAGCTCTACTCCGACCATTGAAAAATGACTATGAAATCTTCGATCCTTTGTTGTTAATTTTTGTCATCCGATTATCAAAATGATTATAAAAAATGAATAAACTTATTGTCAAATAAAAGTTTTTAAAATTGCGAAACATGGTAACAAAGTTAGACCATCCATAACCTCCACCTTTAAAATAAAATTAAAAAAACTTTTTTTCCCTTCTCGATTGTCTCTTTACTTCAATAAAAAATTATAATTATATAATTAAAATATAACATCTTTTTAGTACAATTCACTTCTATTAAAATTTGAATTTGATACGTTATCGTTTCAAAAGCAATGTTAGTTCAGTAGCTAGTGTTTAAGCTATGGCATATTTGGAAAAAACACAATAGGAGGGTCCTATTACATTGCTCACAGTCACTTTGAAGATTTCGTTGCAGCCTAATATGGTCTTATTATACGTGATGACCTGCTAGTATCTGATCAGGTTGATCTCCTCATTCTGTAACATGATAAATCAACTTTGACGCAGACACTTGTAAGAAGAAATTGGGAGTAATTTCTGTCATTAATAGGAATTCTTTTGGACAACTAGTTGGTTGGTCATGCAATAAAGTTCATGGAATCACTGACCCCCCTAATCCTAAAGTGACATCAAGCTATTCTTATGGCCAAGAGCAAAGGTTTTCGGCATACTCTGATAGAAGGAGATTCCCAAATTGTGATCAATAGCCTCAATGATGCTGCGGTTCCTTAAGACATTCAAGGCACAATTAGTGATGTTCTTTTTCTTTGCTCTTGATTTTGATCAAGGCTGTCACACGTTGGCTGCCAAAGCTTTGGTTTATAACTAGTCGTATTGTCCGCACATTGCACGGATTATTTTAATAATATAGTTTAATATATTTTTATATTTTTAAAATCATACTAAAATTTTGTTAATATTAAAATTTTCATTTAATTATATTAAATACAAATTAAATTTTATTAGCCTGCTATTGAATGACAAGGGGCATGAATGAAAATGGGCTTCCCGGTGAAAACTTTTATTACCTTATGTTTTGGGCAAATATGTTTTTTTAATCTAATATCAATAATTATTCAAATAAAATTATTAAGTCAAACATTATATAATCTAATAATTAAATTTATAATTAAAAAAAATAAAATAAAATGAAATTTCAACTCAATTAGGCATTATTTAATAAATATTTTTGTTTTTAATTTTCAAATATTTTTTTAATAACTAATAATTAAAAAAAAATTAGTTAAAGTGAAAATTTAAATAATTCATACTATTTAAATTCTACATATTTTATATTTTTAAATAAAATTAACTTAAACTGATGATTTTTATGCCAGGTGGTATAAATGTCAATAGTTATTAATAATTACCGTACTAAAAAAAATAAATGACAAAATTTTAAGTTACCTTTTAAACACGTGACATGATTTTATGAGTTTATTTATATGCTTTACCTTTAATATGTTATATATTGATTGACTAATTTTTTTTTTTTAACTCTATAGCCTAAATGATATTTGTATATACATCTTTACCTGTTTAGGCCTTTCAATGAATATATTTTTAGAAAAAAAAAACGATTTAAATATCACTAAATTAAAATTTATTATCAAAATATAACTTTTTTTTAATAATTAATTATTTTATTATAAATTATTATTTAATCTCTCAATTATATTAAAATTAATGACTTGATTTATATTTTAAAAAATACATAATTTAATTATTTACATTTAATTCTGTCAACATTCAGTCCCTCCATTTATTTTTATCAATTTAATCATTAGTTAAAAAATTAAAAGGTAGTAAATAAAGAATAAAAATGTTAATAATTCTAAAAATTTAGAGAAAAATATTTATAATTATAAAAAATAAAGGATGAAAGTGTTTATAGAAAAATAAACAGAGAATCAAAAGTGCATAACTGAATTAAAATTAGTAACTAATTAATATACTTTTAAAATATAAAAAAATAAATTATTAATTTCAATAGAAAAACAAAATAATAATTTCCTCTTTTACGTTTTAAATGTGAGCAGTTGACCACCATAATTAAAACAACATTGCCTGTTTTAGTATTCATTACTGTACTCGAGCATGTAAATCATTAATTGTTTTATATTCTACACAATTAATTTTATCCAGTTAAAAAAAAAAAAAAAAGTCCAATCCCAAGTCTGGACGTCCCACACAAGGCGAGTTACCAACTTGAAAAATGAAAATAGTTTCTCACTGGCTTTTCATCGGGCTGGTCAATCTCTCACTGTCTGTCACTCTGTCTCTATCTCTCTCCTACTTTCTCTATTTTCTCTTCTTTTGCTTCCCTCTCTCTCTCTTTCTCTCTCTCTCTCTTTCCCTCTTCTCCCAAACAAAAACTGCGAACTCAAAAATTTTTTCTTTTTTGATTTCCCTTCTTTTCCACTCCTCTAAACCAATTATTTCCCTAAATAGTTTCTTTGTTTTTTTAGCTTCAAAGTTATCTTCCTGCTAAAAAAAAAAAAAAAAGAAACTGCTTCTCTGCCTCTTAAATGCTGCTCTATTCTTGGGGTGGAACTGCTCCCTTACTCCGAGGAAATCCTCCAAATTTGTGAATTCCAATGTTCTTTCTTCTTGTTTCAGAGATTACGCATTTCAGTAAGTTCTAAGCTTTAATGTTGGATCTGAAGATTATTTCTTTTTTGCCCCTCCAGATTCATCTTGTCCCCAGTTTTCTCACTTGTTGGGTCTTTTTTTGTTTTTCGAGCCTCGGGTTTAAGTAGCCTAATGGAGCTTTATTAGCTAAAGGCATTACTGGGTATTGAGAGAATTCTGCATGCTTCCAGGTTCTTACCTTCACCCTCAATTTAACTGTTTTAAACTCTTTAAACTTCTTTGGGGGGTGGTGGGGGTGGGGGTGGGGGTGGGGGTGGGGGTGGGTGTGGTGGTTATATTATAGGATATATGTAGTTGGTTCTGCATTTTTTAAGCTGCATTCTAGATCTGTCTCATTTTTGGATAGTGATAAGTGTTTGTAGATTCTAACAAGGAAACTTTTAGCTTCCTAGATAATGCGAGGTTTTTCCTTTTTTGGATTCAAATTGGATTATTTCCGGAGAATTATTCGGCTTTCTTCTAATGTTTGCTATGCTTTCAATTGGGTTTAGATCTCAGTATGTTATCCAGACTTTTTAGGTGGTGTACAAGATTCAATTTCTTTTCTGTTCTTTTCTTTTTTTTTTTTTTTGCTAAATAAACCTTTATTTATTGAGCTACTTCAGCTTTTTTTTTTCTTTTTTATAAGTTTAAATTAATCTTCTTTTTCAGGGATGAACTTTAACACTAATAAATTCTGGTGCCTGTGTCTACTGTCTATCTTCCTTTTCAATTTTCATAATTCATGTCCTTTTACGATATGTTTTCTGAACAATATGTTAATGGGGTTAAACAGGCTAGCCGTTTCATTTTTAATTACAGTCAGTGCAGTATCTCATATGTTCTGGCTTTTCACAAAGTCTTGGATTCTTCTTTTTCCTTTAATTGATCATTATGCAAGTGTGATTTGCTTTATTGGTGCCCTTTGATGAGCAAAGGCTTAGTTGTTGTTATTTATTATCCTCCTTTTCTTCATAAGCTTTTGTCATTGAATCGTTTTCTCCTTTGCCCTTCAGCTACCAAATGGGAAAATAACAATTTCAGCACTGGAATGTGATACCAAAAGCATAATGCTTTTGTTTGCTTTATTCTCTCTGTGATTTCTTTTGCTCTTGATTTTGGTGTGTGATTAATTTTTCTAATTGTTCTCAACGTTTCTTTAGAAGTTTGGATGTGAATAACAGAGGGGTATTAAAGAATGAGTTTTAACTTTTCTCAGAAGAAAAGTTGAAAGAATGACCATTGGAAAAGCTTTTCTTTTCTTTTTTTTTTTTTTTTTTTTTTTTAAATTAAAGATGTTGGAATCTATTAATGGTTGAAGTACTGCATGCATTTAGCCCTGTTTTGGGTGTTCCATAAACAAGATTATCATTATCATTGTTGCCATTTCTTCATAGAAAAAATGATTCTGCTACTGTTGTAAAATTTAGCTTCACAAATTTCAATATTAGTTACTTCTAAGAGCATGATTAGGTGGGGCTTTTATTCAACTGTGAATAAAAGCTACAGTGACTAATTCCAGCTGATAAAAATTGTTTTTATGTTCTTCATGATATTTCGAGTGTATGTGTCTGTCTTGCTATTACTGGCTTGTGGTAACTGGATTAGTTATTGGTACATGCCAGCGGGTGGAGAATGGAAAGTGGAGTTCTGATGCAATAATAGTTCATTTTTCAACTCAAACATTCTCAGCAGTAAATAATTGGACTTGCATTTGGCGAACAGAGAGCTGCAAATGCTCTTTTTATGAGAGGTTGTCACAAACTGGATATACTGTCACTATTACATGTGAGGAATGTTACTCGCGTTACAACTGAAAACATGTTACTCGCGTTACAACTGAAAACTATGTCTTTGGTGGTTGTTTTTGTTGCAATTTAGCTTGCAAGTGTATAAATATTCAAGTTTTCTGTGTATGCATTATTTGCTGGCTAACTAATATTGTTTCATTGTCTCTGTACTGAATCAGGAAACAAGCAAGGCCTGCAGGCATTACATTTTCACATACCCAGTGCAAAACAACTTCCATGGAGTTCTTCCTGGCTTCAGTTTTTCATTTCTTTCTTGTTCTAGTTACTATTATTCCTCTAGCTCATGCGGACCTGAATTCAGATAAGCAGGCCCTTCTCAGCTTTTCTGCTGCTGTACCCCACTATCGGTTACTCAACTGGAACCCTGCGTCATCAGTCTGCAGCTCTTGGACAGGTATTACTTGCAATCCAAATCGCACTCGTGTGATTGAGCTCCGACTACCTGGGGTAGGGCTTTTTGGTCATATCCCAGCCAACACACTTGGTAAACTTGATGCTCTTAGGGTTCTAAGTCTCCGATCCAATCTGCTCAATGGTAATCTTCCATCTGACATTTCCTCTCTTCCATCACTCCAGTTCCTTTACCTCCAACACAATAACTTTTCTGGTACAATTCCCACCTCCTTTTCATCACAACTCAATGTACTGGATCTCTCATTTAATTTTTTCTCGGGCAACATTCCTGAATCAATTGCGAATTTGACACAACTCACTGGTTTAGGCCTCCAGAACAACACCCTTTCTGGACCCATTCCTGATCTTAACCAAACTAGGCTCAGGCATTTGAATTTAAGCTACAATCACCTTAATGGCTCTATCCCATTATCCCTTCAAAAGCTCCCAAAATCATCCTTCATTGGAAACTCTTTATTATGTGGACTTCCTCTTAAACCTTGCTCCCCCATTCTTCCTCCACCTTCGCCCTCTCCAGCTTTTGGTCCTCAGCCAGCAATTCCTCGTAAACAAGGTTCAAAAGCAAAACTGTCAACGGGAGCTATCATTGCTATTGCTGTTGGAGGGTTTGCAGTGCTGTTTCTTCTTGTTTTAATTATTTTGTGCTGCCGTTTGAAGAAAAAGGATGATGGAGGCAGTAGCGTGTTGAAAGGGAAGGCTGTTAGTGGTGGGATGGGTGAAAAGCCCAAAGAGGAGTTTGGGAGTGGAGTGCAAGAACCTGAGAAAAACAAGTTGGTGTTCTTCGAAGGCTGCTCTTACAATTTTGATCTTGAGGATTTATTAAGGGCTTCTGCTGAAGTGCTAGGAAAGGGTAGTTATGGCACCGCTTATAAGGCTGTCCTGGAGGAATCAACGACTGTGGTAGTGAAAAGGTTAAAGGAAGTAGTGGTTGGAAAGAGGGACTTTGAACAGCAGATGGAGACTGTGGGAAGAGTTGGGCAGCACCCAAATGTCATGCCACTCCGTGCTTATTATTACTCAAAGGATGAGAAGCTTCTAGTGTATGACTATATCTCCAGTGGCAGCTTATCCACACTTTTGCACGGTAGGCTTTGAGTGTAGTAATCTATCTTATAAGTTGCCTTGCAAACAATTGAAGGATGCTTTCACTCTTTTTTACATGGAATTCTGGATAATTGATTCGCAGCAACCTTTAATAGGTTCATAAGTAGATAAATAAACTTAAATCTGTTTTTTGATGGCAGGAAATAGGCAGGCTGGCAGAACTCCACTAGGTTGGGACAGTAGAGTAAAGATTCTTCTTGGAACTGCACGGGGCATTGCTCACCTGCATTCTGTGGGTGGTCCAAAATTCCCTCATGGAAACATAAAGTCCTCAAATGTCCTACTTAACCAAAATCAAGATGGGTGCATCTCTGATTTCGGACTGACCCCACTAATGAATATTCCTGCAACTCCATCTCGGAGTGCAGGCTATCGTGCTCCGGAAGTAATTGAAACTCGAAAATACACTCATAAATCAGATGTTTACAGCTTTGGTGTCATCCTGCTAGAGATGCTGACTGGAAAAGCTCCTCTCCAATCTCCAGGACGAGATGACATGGTTGATCTCCCTCGATGGGTTCAATCGGTTATAAGGGAGGAATGGACAGCTGAGGTTTTCGATGTTGAGCTAATGAGATACCAAAATATTGAGGAAGAAATGGTTCAGATGTTGCAAATTGGGATAGCCTGTGTAGCAAAGGTGCCAGACATGCGACCAAACATGGATGAAGTTGTCCGGATGATCGAAGAAATACGGCAGTCTGACTTGGAGAACCGACCATCTTCTGAAGAGAACAAATCAAAGGACTCAAATGCGCAGACTCCATGATTGCCCAAAAGTTGCTGTGTGATTTCAAGATCAAGATTTCCAATGAGCACATGCCTAGTAAGGCTTTCCCAAGCATTGTTCTCAAAGCCTTGTGTGCATGTGTGGTTTCTTAGTGTGAATTTCTCCAAAATTTTTTCAGTTCAATTTTTCTCAGATTTGTAGTTTATTATTATTTTTTGGGTTCATTTCCATTTATGGTTTAGGGTTTCTCCTAATTTGTTGTAATATTTAATTCAACATTATGAATGAATTGATAACCATGAATCAATAACTTTTCAAATATTCCCTGCCTCTCTGTATCTCCTTTTTGCTGGTAGGATACTTGTTGACCATAAGCAGAGTTGTTTACCATAGAAGTTGATGATTATGATTCTCAAGGTTAATCTTGGCTTGCCTCTTATTCCTGATAAAATGTCTAAATATTTATCAAGATTTTTATTTACGAATTTATTTTCTAATAATTCTCATGGTTGATCTTAGATCTTAAAGCTTCATAGCATATCTAAAAGATTATCAAGATTTCATTTAGATTTGCTAAATATGTTAATGTATCAAACTAAGAATTGGTGATTGCAATTTGTAAGGTTGATCTTGCCTCTTAAGCTTGATGGCGTGGCTAAATTTTTTCTGAGATTTTCAATTAATAATTTCACATCCCATGGTTTATTGAAGAATCAAACTTTATTTTATATATACTTCTTAATCACAGCCCATGTTTTGCTCTTGCGTTTTGGAGGTTGTTTATGCGGCTTGTTAACGTCGTTGCTTCTGGTTTTCTACTCCAGCTCCGGCTTTAGGTGGTCCGGCGGTGCTTCAAGGCTGATCATGGCTGGTTTTGTTATTCTGCGTGCTGGTTTGGCCAGGCCTTTTCTGGGTTTAGGCAATCTGCATGAGCTGAGTTTGCAGGGCTTTTGCCATTTCTTCGGCATTTTCTTTAGTTTGATGTTGGTGCTTTTCGGCCCAATGAGCCTTGCAATGCAATTGCTTAGAGTCGGAAAAAAAAAAAAAAAATTGCATAGTAAACATTAAGGTCAGTGAGCTTGGAGATAATAAAGAAATCCAATTTGCTATTATTCATTCTTCCAACTTATCTGGCATTGCGAGTTGCATTAATTTTTGCAACATGATTTTTATTTTCATTTTGTTTTTCTTCACTGCCTCACAGAGAGATAAATTTTTAAAAATAAATTAAAAATTATAATTTCGTATTTACATGTATTAGTTATCTAAATAAAAATTGAAATTGCATTATTTAAGATGCGATGGCCACCATTACTGTTTTCTTATTTTTTGATTTTTAAAAACTAAAAGCTGTTTTTAATTTTCTGTTATTTATTTTCTAAAACTATTTTCTAAAAACCATTTATAATGCTCTTTTTTTTTATAAAAATCACTACATATAAAAAAAATAAAGAATTATTTTTTAAAATATTGGAAAATATAATAAAAATAAATATATATTTTAAAAAATAATAGAATAAGTATAAAGAAAAGTTTATGGTATTTAATAATAAAAAATTTTATGATGGTCATTACTACAAATGTTCATAAAATTAAATAATTAAAAAAATAGTTGATAATACATGCCTTAAGTTCAATACAAAAATGTAAAAATTATTGACCATTATAATTTTGCCATGAATATTGTGCTATTCGATCTCGAACATTGCTCATTTGACGAAGTTGACTTGGATTAATACTAGCAGTTCATGTTCCCTTGAAGTATTGGCTTCATTTCTACAATATTTTCATTTGCATATGTAGCAAACAGATCTATTCAATATGCAGTGTTTAGGGAAACAGATATAGATTCAAAGAAAATAGCCCATGGAATTAATTCTAAAAAAAATGGAAAAAAAAAAAGGCTGATGCAAGGACTAACAAGTGAGCAAATACCAGTAAAGTGAGCCTATAAAAAAAATAACAATAAAGTTGAAGAAAGTCCTAAAATTTATGAGACTTCAAAAAACAAATGGCTCATTGTTAAATAGACAATTTCAAACAGACTATATATATATATATATATATATATATATATATATATATATATATATATATATATATATATATATATATAACTTTACAATTGGTTCGCACTGGTCAAGGTAGAAAATAAAATTAATAAGGTAAATGAAAATTTCTCTAACTTCCATGCATTATAGGGCAAGCAATCACCCATTAAACTAATGAGCTAATCAAATAGATGACTTTAAGGTCACTACCATGTGTTGATAATTATTATGGACATATATTACAAAATAATTCAACATGCTTAGTCTGTAAATCATCACAACGACAATGATTTATTAGTTAGAGCAACGTTTTAGAAAGTAATCTCTTACACTTATATCAACATGGTAATTTGGTGCTTATCAATTGATCAACAACAGAAGGTTATGAAAAAGAAAATTCGCATATGGGTATTTGAAGTAAATTTGAAAGGCACTGAGTTACTCAAGTATAGGTACAATCACAAAAATAATGCATTGCAACGTGTTTCACAATCAAAATCCACCAAATGCTATATAGTGATGATCCATGCAATATGTATTATTGATAAGAAATAAAACTAGGGTACAAAACTAATATCCTTGAAGTAATCATGCTGAAGAGCACTCTTGGATGAAATTCTCATGCTGGGATCCAAGCACAACGTTATTGAAATAAAACAAGTACTTTTGTATAGGCTGAAAGTAATTTTAAATGTATAATAATTTGGACTCCTAATTTTACAGAGGTTGAAATTGCAATAATAAGGTTAGACATGTCTAAACTTCAAACATCCTTGTCAATTTCAAAAAGAAATTGAAAAATATCTATTCTCAAAATTATCTGAATTTACATATTTAGTCATAATAAAAACATAAAATTTAAGGCATAAAAGAGAAGATATCAAATCAAAAAGACATAAAAATGGATGAAGATTTTCTAACTTGCCAGGAGTATGAGACTTGAAGGTAAAGTATGAGACTTGAAGGTAACATGTCACGACCCAACCTATGGGCCGGACCGGCACTAGGACCTGGGCCAGCCTAAAGCCCCCGAGGCCCGTAGTAAGCCTACTATTCATTAATCCAACTCTAAGGCCCATTTGGGCCCAATATCAAGAAATCAATCGGACAGAGTCCGGCCATAAAATGGACCTTTCAACGGGGAGTTTTTGACTCACCCGACCTGTAATCAAAATATATCATCACTTGGGGAGCTCAGCTCACCCTCCACATACTCAAATCAACATAAAGATAAATGGGAGCTCAGCTCCCTCATCCAGTACATCAAACATGCATATAATAATTTTACAGGTCCACATAATAATTATATTATAGACCCGAATCATTTAAATATTTCTAACACATGCGGAAAATCTAGGAGTAAATAAAATTACACAAATATTGAATAACAACCTGCGAAGAAGAAAAGCAGGTTAACCACAATAAAATCCTTCTGTAGCCTAAAAAAAATATTGAACAGGAGTGAGCGTTCGACTCAGAGAATAAAATATCAATTTTAACCATAATCTCTATAACTATCTAGAACTAGTGCACCCCGTAGAGTGAAATGCAGCATCAGCAATAAATTCACATCATAACATCAAAAAGGTAATTTGGAGCACTCACACACCCTGTAATATCAATCATAATATATGGGAGCTGATCCCCTATACAGCTTTCTTAAATCCAACTTGGTGCCAGCGAAGAACTCAAGCCGGACTTTCGCTTAATAAACCAAATCGAGGGTCCCAGCGAAGAACTCAAGCCGTGACTACCCCCCGAAGGATCGGGTCCCAGCGAAGATCTCAAGCCGTGACTACCCGTCCTATCCATAGTCCACACCACATCACACGCACGCCAACGCACGCACTCTGCTCCAAATTACCACAGCAACATACATGGCACTTTCACAGTTATGAGTGCAACATAAATCGTGCCTAAAGTTTATCTACATAGATATATGCATATAAGTAATGCATGGGCATGCTTGAACATATAATAATAGTGAAATTACAATTAAAATTAATATTTTACTCCTGGACTTGACAATGGTTACCGTGGGCGGGTC